>NC_134484.1:197372222-197564722 GCF_040206685.1 Ascaphus truei | reverse complement strand
TTAGCTTGTTGCTGACTAGCACTAGAAGATAACGTTGAAACAGCTATAGTACTAGAAGCTAGAGAAGCAGAAGGGCTGTGAGGTAAATCCGCAGCAGATTTTTTCACCATGTCTTGCATTTAATCAGAAACTAGGCTTATAGGTTGTTCTTTATATAGGCATTGATGTCTGCACCTTCTAAGGCCGAGCTCACGGTGCCGGCGTCGCTAGGTCCGCGCGCACTTCAAGGACTCTTACCTGATTGCCTATGGTAGTTCCTAAAGCAGCGTCATTTTGCCGCCACAAAAGAAATGTCATTTTCATACTGCAGTAGTGTGACGTCAGCATCACGTGAACTGGTTCAGCCAATAAGGGCAAACCAGCTCCGTAACGCGTCCGCCATGCCCTCGAATGCCGCGACCCATCTGCTGCAGCTGGTGAGGGAATCATTAGGGCTGCAGGAGTGAGCGCGGGGGCGCGTACGGAAGCGAGCAGCCACCGTGAGCTCAGCCTAAGGCTGCGTCCCTGCTAGCACTGAGCGGGCAGCGCTTGCCGCGGTTACTTATATATATAGATATATGTAAGTCTGCGCGCGCGGGCACACACGCTCACCGGCGCTCGGCGCTTATGTAAACAAATAAATCTAACTTTCCAGAGCGCTCAATGCCGCCCCCCCTTTCCCCCCGCGTGCGTGTGTAAATGACAGGACACCCGGTGCTCATGCTTGGAGCACTCTCCAAGCATGAGCGCGCTCGCTCAGCGCCAGCGGGACTCGGCCTAAAAGTGGAGAACAGTTTGTTTTTAAATCGTGGATTTAACATTGTAGCTAACACATACAGTAGTGTTCAGATTTTAAAATACATGTGACAAAGGGCAGCAGACAGGTTGTTTTTCAGTAGCGGGAAGAGGGGTGCGACTTGACTCGGGAAATGAGTTGTAAAAATTATTGCCAATGTGGTTAATGTCAGAAGTATGAAATACTTCACACAAACAGGACAAGAATTTCCACTGTGATGGAATGAGGGGAGTCATTCTCCCTTTCCCTACTTCATCAGATGCAGTACCGCTCCTGCTGTAGAAGCCGCTCTTCTTAATATATAAAATCCAAAGGTTGGTACTAGCTGCGGTGAATCTGATTGGTCCTCAGCCTGTGGCCAATCAGATTGGTGGGTGTGACGTCACCCAACTGCCACTCTTCCCCTCGGCTCGCGCCACACACACACACCACACACACACCACACCACACACACACCACACACACACGGCGCTCATCTCTCCCCTCCCTCCGCTCATCTCTCCCCTCCCTCCGCTGATCTCCATCCCCGGCGGGGGAACAGGCAGCGGCCAGGCAGGCTGCAGCAGCCTCGCGTCATCTCTCCCCTCCCTCCGCTCACCTCTCCCCTCCCTCCGCTCACCTCTCCCCTCCCTCCGCTCCACTGATCTCCATCCCCGGCGGGGGAACAGGCAGCGGCCAGGCAGGCTGCAGCTGCCTCGCGGCGTCTAAGATGGCGGCGGCCGGAAAAACACCCTTCCTCCCTCGTGGCGCCTAAGATGGCGGCGGCCAGAAGGACCCCCTTCTTCCTGCCGCGCTGCGCCGAGTGAGAAGATGGCGGCGGCCGGAAGTAGAGGTAGGTGTCGCGTGTGTGTGTGTGTGTGACACTGTGTGTGTGTGTGTGACACTGTGTGTGTGTGTGTGACACTGTGTGTGTGTGTGACACTGTGTGTGTGTGTGTGTCGCCCCTCCTGCCTTTCACGCCCCCCCTCCTGCCTTTCACGCCCCCCCCTCCTGCCTTTCACGCCCCCCCCTCCTGCCTTTCACGCCCCCCCCCTCCTGCCTTTCACGCCCCCCCCCCTCCTGCCTTTCACGCCCCCCCCCCTCCTGCCTTTCACGCCCCCCCCCCTCCTGCCTTTCACGCCCCCCCCTCCTGCCTTTCACGCCCCCCCCTCCTGCCTTTCACGCCCCCCCCCCCTCCTGCCTTTCACGCCCCCCCCTCCTGCCTTTTACGCCCCCCCCTCCTGCCTTTTACGCCCCCCCCTCCTGCCTTTTACGCCCCCCCCTCCTGCCTTTCACGCCCCCCCCCTCCTGCCTTTCACGCCTCCCCCCCTCCTGCCTTTCACGCCCCCCCTCCCTGCCTCCGGGCAACGCCGGGTATATCAGCTAGTACTGTATATAAAGAAAGTAGTATTCCACTTGGTTAAACCACTTGCTTGAGCTGATGGCACAGCAGATAATGGATCTGTTGCACGTCATTCAGCTTTGTGCATGCTGTGACAGAATGATGGTAGGAGCCAGTCAGCATCTCCTGTACAGAACTGGTCATTTTCATAAAACTTTGCACAAACAAGTTAATGGTGTGTGCAAAACATGGTATGTGCACGTAGTCACATAGCGCACTGGTTGAGCACAGGTAGCTCAATTAGAGGATTAGTAATTTGTATTGAGCAACCTGTGCTAAAGAAGGAATATCCTTAAAACTTGGCCTGTTTGTGGCACTGGAGGACTGGTGTTGCCTAATCCTGGTCCAGATTAACCTGACAAATAATTGCTCCCGGGACCCGATATCAGGGCTCTAGACACAGCCCCTAGAATGATAGACGTATTTGGAATCCAACAAAACCGAACCGCCAATCCTCATCAGATACTGTAGACTTCAATGTAATGGAACATTGGTTGTTTAAGCCTATCAGAAGAAAAGATTTAACAAGCAAACTTTTAGGGGAGCACAGCAGTTTCATGAAAGCAGTTGTAAGATTGACTGAAAAATAAAAGGTTTGTGAATTTCATGCCCTCCCTGGATTCTTTGCCAGTGACAATTAAACCTAAGTATTTTGACTAACGCTATTCACTGTAATTAAAAGTTCTTGCTCAATTTCTTTTTGATGATCTAACCAGTTTTATATGCTGATGAGATTCCGCTGTGCTGTGCTTCTCGCCCCTGGCGTATCTGCCGTTCTTAATTTGTTTAAGGAGGAAGTGTAACCACCTAATTAATCATTTTCTTGACCTTCAGCCTTCACAGTCTTCAGTCTTCTTAAAATCAAATCAAGAGATTCATGATCTTCTTAAAGCCTTTTCTTACTGGAAGCAAACTCCTCTGGCTGACTGCTACAGGTCACCACTCCCTCAGTGCTGGAGGAGTCTCCAGATTATTAAAGCATACATTCTTAGCAGGTGTCCATTTTTGCATTACCAAGATTATCAATATCAATAGAAGTTTCCCAGTTCTAATGAACAAAAGCAGGTTAAAAACAGCTGAAAAGAAAATATAACTATATGAATGGCAGATTAAATAATAGAATAAGTGATGGCCATAAATAACATTTCTGAAAGAAATGAAATTGTTGAGATTAAGGAAAAAAAAATATATATATTACTATAAATATATATATATAAATATATATATATAAATATATATATATATATATAAATATATATATATGTAGCGGTATCAGTACCGTGTTAGCCGACCTTCAACAATCAAAAAATAAATAGATGATACCGTTCTGTGGCTAACGAAATGCTTTTATTTGTGCGAGCTTTCGAGATACACTGATCTCTTCTTCCGGCGATGTTACAATGAATGAAGCAAGCAAAAGGTATACTTAAAAACAGTGTCTCTTGGAATGTTATCTGTGCTAGTCCTTCCCCTGGTGTGGATGTGTTTAATGGCTAGAGGTGTCAAAAGGTTCCTGAAAGCAAGTGATGTAAGAGTGTGTGTGTGTATCTGTGTGAATATAAATGAATGGAGGGCCCACAGTATATACAGTGCTTCACAAAAGGTGTGTGTGGAGTGGGAGTGGATATAAATGGTGTGGGTAGGTGTGGAAATGTGAGAGATTGTAGCACAACTAAAAGTATGTGTGGATACTATGTGGTCCCTATAGGTGTATAGGGATGGAAAAACAAGGAGTATTAGTATGTGTAGGAGACAGCTGTGTGTGCATACATATAGCACAGTATGTACAGGCATGGCCTATAGCGCTCATGGGAAGAGAGTTCACTTGTGTCAGTAATGACTCATAAAATTTCGATCACTGTTTAGGCCACCGCTAAGTGTCCCGAACAGTTGCATAAATTTGTATTCATGCAACCGTCTCTCTTTTGGTGTTTTAAGATTACCTTTGAGTATGGCAACCCTCAGATCGTTCATCTAAATGGCCAGAGTCAGAGAAATGTTCGCCGACAGGACTGTCTCTTGTTCCGCGCGTGATGCTGTGGCGATGCAGGTTCATTCTCTTGTTTAGCCCCTGCCCTGTCTCACCTATGTAGTAGCAGCCCCCTGGGCATTTCATGCACATGATTAGGTACACGACATTGCTGGAGGAACAGGTGAACCTTCCTCTGATTTTATATTCCCGATTCCTGTGTGGAATTTGTATTGTGTCCGCCGTGTAGAGCATTGCGCAGGTTTTGCATCTTGGGTCCTGGCATGGTTTCGTCCCGCATTCAGTTGTACTGCTGAATACTTTACTCCTCACCATAATATTCTTGAGATTATGGGGTTGTCTGTATGATAATAAGGGTGCTTCAGGGAAGACCTGTTGCAGTCTTGTATCTTCCTGGAGGATGGGTTGTAGTTTCCTGGCGATCTTGCGTAGGGCTCCCAAGTGTGGGTTATATGTGACCACCAAAGGTACCTTGTCGCTTGTCTCCTGTTTGTATTCAAGGAGATCACTTCTTGGTATTCTGGTGGCTTTGTGAATTTGCTGGTCTACAATTCTGTGGTTATATCCACGGTTTATAAAATCTGATCTCAAGGCTTTAATCCGCTGGTCTGTCTGCTGTGTCGGAGCATATCCGGTTGGATCGTATGGCTTGACTGTAGATGGTTGCATGTTTGGTGTGTCGGGTGGAAGCTGTTGTCCCTCAAATAGCTGGCTCTGTCTGTAGGTTTGCGGTATACAGAAGTCCGTAGTTGGTTGTTCTTTATAGTAATGGTGGTGTCTAGGAAATGTACTTCATCCGGGGAATGGGTGAGTTTGAGGTTGATGGTCGGGTGGAACGTATTGAAGTTGTCATAGAACTGTAGGAGGTCCTGTTCGCCAGAGGTCCAAATCAGGAGGATGTCATCGATGTAGCGAAGGTATGTAAGGGGTTTCAAGTGACAGGTGGAAAGAAAGTCACTTTCCAGTTTTGCACAGAACAGATTGGCATACTGTGGCGCCATCTGAGTACCCAGAGCGGTCACGGTTGTCTGGAGGTATGTGTCATTTCCAAATGTGAAGTAGTTATGGGTCAGAATAAATTCGATGCATTTAGTCACTGTCTCTGTGAGTGGCTCCTGCGATCCCAGAAAGTATCTGCAGGCTGAAATCCCATCCTCGTGGGGGATGTTTGTATAAAGTGACTCTACATCCATAGTTGCTAGTAGTGTTCCTGTTGGGAGGGGGCCAATGGCATTCAGTTTGTTTAGCAGGTCGGTGGTATCCTGGATATAGCTGGGTGTGTTCCTGACAAGTGGTTTTAGAATGCCCTCCACCCAGCCAGAAATATTCTCGGTAAGTGTGCCAGATCCAGAGATAATAGGGCGCCCAGGGTTCCCATGAGCGCTATAGACCATGTCTGTATATACTGTGCTATATGTATGCACACACAGCTGTCTCTTACACATACTAATACTCCTTGTTTTTCCATCCCTATACACCTATAGGGACCACATAGTATCCACACACACTTTTAGTTGTGCTACAATCTCTCACATTTCCACACCTACCCACACCATTTATATCCACTCCCACTCCACACACTGTGGACTCTCCATTAATTTATATTCACACAGATACACACACACACTCTTACAACACTTGCTTTCAGGAACCTTTTGACACCTCTAGCCATTAAACACATCCACACCGGGGGAAGGACTAGCACAGATAACATTCCAAGAGACACTGTTTTTAAGTATACCTTTTGCTTGCTTCATTCATTGTAACATCGCCGGAAGAAGAGATCAGTGTATCTCGAAAGCTCACACAAATAAAAGCATTTCGTTAGCCACAGAACGGTATCATCTATTTCTTTTTTGATTATATATATATATATATATATATATATATATATATATATATATATATATATATATATATATATATATATATATATATATATGATAAAAAATCACTGGCACTCCAATAGAAATTCAATAATGAATAGGTGCATGTCCCATATAAATAATAAAAGTATACATTACCGCATAGCAGCAAAAAGGGAGACAGCACTCAGGTGAATGAAAATAAATGTATTAAATACAGCACATAACTCCAACGTTTCGATCCCACAGGGGGATCTTCCTCAGGGTGGTGCACCACCCTGAGGAAGATCCCCCTGTGGGATCGAAACGTTGGAGTTATGTGCTGTATTTAATACATTTATTTTCATTCACCTGAGTGCTGTCTCCCTTTTTGCTGCTATGCGGTAATGTATACTTTTATATATATATATATATATATATATATAATGTAAGACAGCATAACTAGATGATTCAGAGCAATTTTAAATATACCAGTATTTTGTATTTTTGTACTGTTTGTGTAGCCCTTGCTACAAATATGTATACTGTGGATAATGCACACTTGATCTGCATGGCATCACACGACAGGAGATACGTCGTATGGTATTGGATAAAAAACAAAAACTGATAGAATCTGGAGAGCAACTGTCAGTCTAAGGCTACAGCCCCAGTGTCAGCTCCTGCACGCGCGCCTGGCGGCGCGTGCATGGGTGCAAACCGCGATCTGAGGTCTGTGTTTGAGCTGTAGGGGGAAAGACAATATCGCGACCGGGTGGGGCGTAGCGGGGGTGCGGCCATGACGTCACACGGCTGGTTTGCCCTCATTGGCTGAACTACCGCCTTGACGTGGCCAATGCTTGGCCGCCGCGCCAAAAGAGAGAAATCTTGTCTTTTGGCCATGGCGGTCGCACATTGTGGCTTGTGCACGCACACATGCCGACTGGTGCCTGCCCCATAGATGGCTGTGCCTTGTGTGCGGTGCGCCGCAGCAGCCACTGGTGACCTGGCCTAAGACCAGACATAGATATAGGGATTGACTGGCTGAGAGGCACACAGGGACATATCCCTGGTGACAGTGAGAGTGTCTTAAAGCGGCAAACCAAGCAATATCCAACGTGTTTTTTTTAATAAATCAATTCTGTACTATAAGAAAATACTTGTAATATTTAAAAATAAATAAGACAACTCTGAATGAAAATGTTAATGTATTATAATGTAACTAGCATTTTTGTTTCTATTTCAACCATTTACAAAGTTACACCCCCTTTCTCTTCTGAAACAGGCTCTGGAAACCCCCTTTTTATGGAGGACTGTGGACTCTTCTCATAAAACACTTCTCTTTGTGTGTAGGGAAAATCTCTTGCACTCTCTCTCGTAGATGTGTTTCTGCTGCTGTCTCTCACTTTCTCTCTCCTTGATTAGCGGTCTCTCCTACAAGCCTCCTCTTTCAACATTTAAGAGCGTCATGCTGTCTCATTTAAAGCAGCAGTCCAAGCTGCCGTTTTTTGTGTCCCCCACTCCATCCCTTTAATATGTGCTTCAATACAATCCACACAATGATAAGTAATTAGCTAAGTTGCTAATCAAATAATTCTCCTATGATCGATCGGTGAATATTCGGCTCTGGGTCTCACTAAATAGCTTTGTATTCTCGCAACCCAGGGGGAGCATATAGAAGAAAAGCAACAGCAAGAAAAACAATCTAAGTGCAGACAATAAAATTCAGGTGTGAGTTAATTCACTGGATGTCTTGGCTCGTGTGTGCAGCCGACTCACAGGATTGCAGTAGTGTATGAGCAACAACAGGTAACTGGAATGTGTTCAATCTTCTCTGACGCTTAGCCCTCTCTGCAGCGTTGGTAACTCGGCTTTGTTGTGGTCTCCGACGTGTCATGTAAGGCTTCTGTGATGGACAGCAGCTTGGCACCAATCCTCTATCTCTGGGCGGTCCTACTCTACGCGTTTCGCCAATAGAATGTTTGGCTTCATCAGGCTCCTGATGAAGCCAAACGTTCTATTGGCGAAACGCGTAGAGTAGGACCGCCCAGAGATAGAGAGGGCTAAGCGGCAGACGGCAGAGTGCTTTGGAGTCCACCAGAACGGAGGCGGCGGGGTGAGCTTTGGCAGTATCCGATCTATGCTTCATTCACTTGAAAGTGATACATGTTGTTTTAATACTTTTTTGTTGTAAGTGCGCAATTTTACACATCTTTATAAAGTAATACCTTTGTACCATTGATCTGCACCATGGGTATTTTTCTTTGTCCTTATATTTCACCACTACAATGATATCCGGGTTGGAGTGCATCTACGCCTATGTATAGAAGATTGAACACATTCCAGTTACCTGTTGTTGCTCATACACTACTGCAATCCTGTGAGTCGGCTGCACATATGAACCAAGACATCCAGTGAATTAACTCACACCTGAATTTTATTGTCTGCACTTAGATTGTTTTTCTTGTTGTTGCTTTTCTTCTATATGCTCCCCCTGGGTTGTGAGAATACATTTCGACCTTCTGGGACCAGTGAAGACAGTCCCTTCCAAAGGGTTTGAGCAGGGAGTTGCAACTTTTATTAATCACTTCATTTGGCACCAATTGAGTCACTAAAGTCACGAATATTCATATTGTTTATATATTTACTTCACTTTATTATTAGTGATCACTAGTAGTGTTTAGCCCCTGTTTCTGCACCATCACTGTCTCACTAAATAACTGTCAGTGCAGCAGAAGAGAATCAAAAATGCAAAGTTATGTGGGGAAGATAATGTGACCAGGTTGTCACTAGACACAATTGGTTCACTGCTAGAGAGAGGGCAGGGCTCAAAACAAGGGTTGTACCAAAGCCTGTTTCAGAAGAGGAAGGGGGTGAGACTTTGTCAATGATTGCTATAGAAACAAAAATGCTTGTTACATAATACATTAAAAATGTCATTCAGCGTTGTTAAAAAATTGCTACAAGTATTTTCTCATAGTACAGAACTGATTTATTAACAAAACACACATGTAGGATTTTGCTTGGTCTGCAGCTTTAAGGCCACACTTGTCTGTTCGTAGGAACAATTCCAATGGCGCCGGGAACGAGAAAGGCACTGACCCGCTGCTCTGTATCGCATAGGAAAATACAATAATCTCCTCCACACTCAATACAAACTTGTCTCTGACACAAGTATTCAAATGAATTATTCCATTTATTAGCAGAAATGTCCCTGAGGAAGTTGGTCAGTTGCTCTGCAGAACTTGTAGGGTGTGGCCTATGGAGAAGGCGAAGTTCAGATGCAGCTCTACATAGACGCTGAGGCATCAACCTTATGAAACCCAACCCCGACACCCAGAAAGAACATATATGTGACAGCTCTAGCAGTGTCCGAAGCAGATCCAGAGGGAGAGAGGGTGAGAGTGCAGCACGAAGGAGATTGCCAGTCAAAGAAGCGCTGCTCCGCTGATTTGTATGCCACAACCTTGTGCTTGAGTGCAAGCACTTTACTTCTGAGTGAGACTGACCATGTGCTTTGCTTTTATTGTATGAATAAATTGATCTGCACCATATTGTGGTATTGTGCTGTCCTCTTCTAATCCCCTTTAGTTTTACCCACTTTAGAGTTTTGGCAAAAATTCTTGAAGAAACATCACCACTTATGGCAGGGGTCTCCAAACTCAGTCCTCAAGAGCTGCACACAGGCCGGCTTTTATGGATATCCCTGTTTCAGCACAGGTGGCTGAGTCAAGCACTGAGCCACTGATTGAGCCACCTGTGCTGAAACAGGGATATCCATAAAAGCCGGCCTGTGTGCGGCTCTTGAGGACTGAGTTTGGAGACCCCTGACCTATGGTTTTGAATGCATGGACATAATTATAGGAGAAAGTTTGCATCATGGCTTCTGGTGACCGGACATACTCCTCCTATCCAGTTCACATATAAAGATGTTTTATTATACTGATTAATATATGCAGTCACATTGATTTTACAGCCTTCAGTAATTATTAGATCACGTAATTTATTAGTTATGGCATCAAAATCCTCCATATAAGTTAGAGCTGAAATAGTTACATACAGCTAAACTCCGTTATAGCGCGATCTGCTATAACGCGGTTTGAGCATGGACCCCGATTTAAAAACAAAAAACACACTTTTTTTTACACACTGCACACACTGCATAGCACACTCTCGCAGCACACTGCACACACTCACAGCACACTGCACACACTCACAGCACACTGCACAGCACACAGCACATTCCCCCCTCCCTACCTGTGGTGGCATCGTGGGGCTGCGGGATCGGTGCGGGGATCAGTGCCAGGCTGGGGGGGGAGAGGGGAAATCGTGGGGGGGGGGGAGAAATCGGTGCGAGGCTGGAGGATTGGTGCGGGGATCCGTGGTTGCATGGTGCGGAGCTGCTGAGGGGAGCGCGGGGAATGCTGGGAGAATGACAGTTGCTGCTAGGGGACATGTAGGGCTGCCGGCACCTCACTCCACCTCTTCCCCCCTCCTCTCTCTAGCTACATAATGTATTTTTCTAAGGAGTGGTGCCCGAAATTGTACTCCATATTCAAGGTGTGGTCTTACTAATGCTTTGTAAAGGGGCATAATTATGTTTACTTCCCTTCCATTCATTGCCCCTTTAATGCAAGATAAGATCTTGTTTGCCTTTGCAGCTACTGCATGACTTTGGGCACTATTGCTAAGCTTGCTGTCTACAAGCACTCCTAAATCCTTCTCCATCAAGGATTCCCCCAATGTATCCCCATTTAATGTGTAAGTCGCCTGTTTATTCTTGCATCTCAAATGCATAACCTTACATTTATCTGTACTAAACCTCATTTGCCATTTACTTGCTCACGTTTCCAGTCTCTCCAAGTCCTTCTGAAGAGAAATTACATCCTGCTCTGATTCTATTACCTTACACAATTTAGTATCATCAGCAAAGATGGAGACATTGCTCTCGATGCCAACCTCAATGTCATTAATAAACAAGTTAAAAAGCAGGGGTCCCAGTATCGATCCCTGAGGTACTCCACTCACGACTTTAGCCCAACCTGAAAAAGTTCCATTTATGACAACCCTCTGTTGTCTGTCCTTTAACCAGTTTTCAATCCAGGTTCGTATATTATTACTAAGTCCAATTTTCTTTATTTTGTACACCAACCTCGTGTGAAACCGTATCAAAAGCCTTTGCAAAATCTAAGTAGACCACATCAACTGCATTACCCTGGTCTAAATTCCTACTTACCTCCTCAAAGAAAAAATAAGGTTAGTTTGGCAAGATCTATCCTTCATAAATCAATGCTGACTATTACTAATAATTTTGTTTTCCATTAGGTATTCCTGAATATTATCCCGTATTAAACCTTTTTTTATGGAAAAGAAAAAAAAAGGATAAACACATTTGTACAGGAGTATATAAAATAAGTTTTTTATGTTTTAGGGAGTCTGGTCTATAAAGTATTTTACCTTCGTGAAACACCGAAATTTCTGCATTACTGGTATCACTGCCGAGTGTTAGTGGCATGAGGCAAGTCATGTGAATATTGGGAAAAAATAGCTGTGAAGATGACAAGAGTGCCTGTCAACGTTTAAAAGAGCAGTTTCAAAATGTATACAGCGTACATATTTAAGTGAAAATAATATGAAGTGATAATTAGACATCATAAAGTATCTTACATTAAATTGTCAAAACCAGTGAGCCCATATTTTTTTTAAATTAATATTAAACTTCAAAATATCTTAATTTTATTACAAAGTGTGTCAAACAAATAAATGTCACAAATATTATTTTCTGGTGCCTTTATAGGAATTAGGCTCTAACTTACTAATGCCGCGCTTATAGTGCTTGCGAAAGTTGTATTTTGCTTTGCAGCAACTGTCGCCAGCGATGTCACCACAGGGGGCGGGCCGCGGTCTCTGATTGGTTTTGAGACAATCACATGTGGCGACTGTCTCTACAAAAGCAAATAGACCCGGCTTCCAATTTTCCAGACACAACGTCGCTCCGTCGCCCTTACTATAAGCGCTGGCGACAGAGTCAATTGTTTTGTTTTCGAGCGACATCGCCGTCGCATGGCAATATAAACGCAGCCTAATCCTTCTGGAACAGCACCAGATTTTCCTCTGAAGGGGTCTGAATCACCTGGTGAAAAAGAAAGGAACGTATAGTCAGTTCCATGCTGTCCCGGACGAAGCAGAAATCAGAAGGATTTGTAGTGAATGTAAATGCATTTCAGCATTCCATTGGGGGAAGCTCATCGACCTCTGGTATCGATAAGCACACGTGATCCGGTGTTAAATTCCTATTCAGTTCAACGGAAGTTAAGCGATACCCGGTGTGCTACACCGTGCCGGCGCTTGTTAAATGTGTCATAAATATCATCACAAATTCAAGATGGCATCCTTTGGATTCCTGATAATACAGTAAAGATTTTCAATGTTATTCTAGATATCATTTGGAACAGCCCTCTAGTGCAGAAGTGCTGTAAGTACATTTTATTACAATTATAAGCACATTTGGAAAAAAATGGTTTGTCTATCCTACCTTTAACCGTTATAATATTTCACTAGCTGTAAAACTGTATATTTGTTTTAAATTGAATAACAGTGAGGTTGGACCACAAATGTATTTAGTTTTTATTATTTTCTTATCTGAAGTCATAAGGCAGCCATCTTTTATTTGTCATGTCACTTAAGTTTAAAAAAAAAAAATGATTAACAGTGTTGCACACCTACACAGTAAAAGAAGCAAAATACTTGCGGTTGATCACCGGTGCTCCTGGGTCAGGGAAATTCTGTCAAAAATCCTAGACTAAGGCATGAAAGGATCCAAGGCACTACGGATTCTAGAAAAATGTATTATCAAAATTCAGCACAACGTTTCAACCTTCTCTGAGGTCTTTCTCAAGTGACAAAGTTAGTCACTTGAGAAAGACCTCAGAGAAGGTTGAAACGTTGTGCTGAATTTTGATAATACATTTTTCTAGAAATTCGTAGTGCCTTGGATCCTTTCATACTTAAGTTAAAAAGACAGTCACAAATATGGATAATTCAGAAGCCCTTAACCTGACTCTCCCTGAACCATCGTGGAAACTGCTACAACTTTATTATAAATATAAATGGAGTACAACCAATATTAAATATCTTGGGATTAAAATCTCAAACTCATATAGGTCCTTATACCTGTTCAATTTCCCCCCTCTATTCGATCAGATTAAAAAAGACCTTGAGTCTTGGAGCAAACTCCAAATCTCCTGGTTTGGAAGAATAGTCTCAATTAAAATGAACATCCTCCCGAGATTTCTCTACCTCTTCCAAACTCTCCCCATAGCCGTTCCACTTCTAGCACTAAAGAACATCCAGTTTCACATATTCCAATTCATCTGGAAAAACGGGAGATCACGGGTCCTGAAATCGGTAATGCTATCCCCCAAAACTAAGGGAGGGCTTGGGGTCCCTGACGTGATCAAGTATTACCAATCGGCACAGCTGAGACAAGCCGTAGTTTGAAATTACGACCCGGCTTTCTAATGCTGGCTATCAATAGAGTCCCATTACGCAGCCCCACTCCCCCTCCCGGTGTCCCTCTGGTCCCAGGGGGGCAAGGAGAAAAGCCCTAGGAAGTTTCACGAAGGATCAATGAGATCTATGTGGGACATATGGCTCAAAAATACAGGGAAGTATGGCCTGTTAGCATCCCCCTCTCAACTTACCCCCATCTTTGGAAACCCAAATTTCCCGCCTGGGTGTTCACAAAGACAATTCGGTCAACTTCAAGACATGAACATCAGGCTGGTTGCAGATCTGCTGAAGAAGGGACAGTCCGTCACCTTCCAGGAGCTCCGGGATAAATATCAGACCCAGGATCTCCATTTATTTAAATACCTGCAAATTAGGCACTTCCTCTTTTCGCTTTCACAAAATGCTAAATTCCCCACACTAACCAAATTTGAATCTCTTTGTATCAAGGGCAGCTACCAGAAGGAGTTGATCTCCGAGATCTACAAGGGGTTGGATGGATCCCCCATCCTACAAGGGGACAGTGGATCCCCCAACCCATAAATACATGCAAAAGTGGTCGGCGGACTTAAATCTGACAATTGACACAGACTTTGAGTGCATTTATAGGGCCTTATCTGTATGTACTGTGCCTTTACGTCATACAGTGTTCTTTGTATTCTGATTAGCCCCCCTGCCCTATTGCACCAGTCTGTATCAGTGATCCGAGTGGTCACACTAGGTTGAGCGGGTGCGTCTCCCTTTTGCTAATTGACACAGACGACTGGAAGGATGTTTGGGAATCGGCAACGAAAACCTCTATTTGTACAGTCACTAAAAAAAATATACACAAAATTCTATTCCAATGGTACCTGACCCCGACAAGGCTGAGCCAGAACTTCCCCGGCACACCTGACCCGTGCTGGAGGGGATGTGGTCAAAAGGGAGACATGGCCCACATTTGGTGGTCATGGCCAGAGATTCAGAGATATTGGTCCATGACTCAAAGTTAATACATGCGACCACAGGACTAAAGATCCCATTGGACGCCCTGACCTTCGTGCTCGGCAAATCTATTGAAAACATCCCCACACCAATGGGCAGACTGATCTCCTCGATTTTCAAAGCCGGCAGATGCTCGGCCGGCGGTGGCCTAGAAGCAAATAAAAGCCCCAACTAGAGGCACAGTTGTCAAAAGGATCAACACAGTTATGACTATGGAGAGACTCACAACGATGCTCCATAAAAAAATTGCAGCAGTTCCAAAAAACTTGGGACCCGTGGCTGGAGTCCCGACCCCTCGGGCTGGCCAAGCCCAAGTTGTAAGCATCCGTTTTCAATTTTCAACTCTCTACAACTACAAACATCAGCCCCATGGAGCCCTTAATGGCTGAAAAAGTCACCAACCATTATAAAGATAAAATTAATGCTATGCAACATTATATTGCAGTTTGTCAAGCCCCATCCAAACCAAACAGCTCCAAAAGCAACCCTCAGTTGCTTTTCACCAGTTACTGTGGAGGACGTGTCCTGTCTTCGCTCACGATCTCCGTTTACAACCTGCACTCTCTATCCTATCCCTTCATATCTCCTCCGCTTACTCGCCACTAGTTACTTTCTCTCGATTCGACCTACCCATCGAACGTGTGCCATTTGCATTCAAACTTCTCGAACAAATCATTTATAACCATGTCCTGGACTTACTCTACTACACTCGACTTGAACTTGATACACTGCAGTTTGAATTTTGTCCCATGCACTTCTCTGAGCCTGCCCTAACAAAAGCCACCAATAATCTCCTCAAAGCAAAATTACAAGGGCATTTCTCCTTACTGATTCTATTGGAACTTTCTGCTTCTTTATACAGTTGACCATCCCCTATTTCTGCACAAATAAAACAAAAAAGGGTGCAAAAAGGAAAACAAAATAAGCTCCAGCACAATAAAATATATAAAAGGAACGAATTACACTTACATATAAAATAGGATCATGTAGATCCAGTTATCCACACATCCAAAAGGACAAATCCACAGAAGGCAGATCCTGAAGGATCAGGATCCTGCAATCTCAACGTCCAAGATGTAATCAGGAAAGCAGTCCAACCAGCAATTTGGAGTTGGCGTCCTCGTGGAGATAGGGGGATGTCAGCTTACAGGCGTCCGTCTTCACGGCGTCACGTAGCTGTGTGATGACCTCACCTATTTCTGCACACCCTTCATTCTATTGGCCTGCTTGACGCTGCGATCACCTAGTTTGTGTCTTACCTATCTGACGGCTACCTCAATGTCTTCTTTGCTGGCAAACCCCAGAGCTCGGTTCTAGGACCTCTACTCTTCTTCATTTATACCTCTTCATTTGGAAAATGAATATAGTTATTCGGTTTTCACTACAACCTTTTATTTTGATACACATATACGTAAGACGTCAAACCCGGTACCAGACGAGGGAGCGTGCAGAGGCGGACGCGCCAGTTGCAGTGGGAGCGAGTGGCGAGACTGCAGCACACCCTGCTCTCGGGACACCAATCTTACTGCCTGTTATTTTCTAATTTTATGCAAGCCTTGAATCAGGGGTTCATACGACAGTAAAATGTTTGTTCAATCTACACTATTATTGTCTTCTCCTTTCCTTTTGAGCACACTGGACACCCACATAGTTACTCCACAGCCACAGTTTTGGAAATGCCTTTATTAACTTCCAAAGTGTGAGTAGGACCTTTGAAGAATAATATCTTTTTTCATTGTTCTTACTACTCTATGTAATTTTCGTTTTTTTATTTGGTACAGCCACCGCTCCCTCAATGTTTGGAGATATATCTTTGGAGTAGACTAGTCGAACAGTCTAAAGAAGGGTTGAGTAGAGATGTACTTTGATTTATTCTATTTTTTTCAACACATAAATATTACTTCACTGTGTTACACATTCACTGAAGAGTTGCAGAGTGCCACTCATTGTTTTTTGTTAAATATACCCAAATCTTACTCTGCTCTCTTGACCTATCCCCTATTCTCCAATCCCGCTTTACTAACTATCTTTCTACTATCTCCTCATGGATGTCTTGTATCACACTTGTATCCGATTTGTCGCTTACAATAAATAACTACACTTTCATTCTAATACGCCAAACCAGATGCTTGAGTGTCAGTTTTGACACTTCCATCTCCTCTATGCGCCTACCCAGTACCTCAACAAATCATGTTTTCACCTCCGCAATATTGCTAAAATATACCTCTTCCTCATTCAAGAATCCACCTCAAAAGTCTTATTCACTCACTTCTGCAACCGGCTTCTAGTTGGTCTCCACCTCTACTGTCTGTTCCCTCTACAGTCCATTTTAAATACCCATGCAAGGCTTCTTTACCTCACGGTATGCTCTTACCTGTTGCTCCACTATATAAATCAAATCACTACATTGGCTATCCATACTCTGCAGTCAAATTCAAGACACTTGGTCTTCCGTACAAAGATTTACATAACATCTCTCTCCGCAACATTTCTAACCTAATTTCCATGTACTCTCACAAAACACAATCTACGCTCGGCTCATGACCTACATCACTCCACCTCCCTCATTTCCTCACCCAAAACTTCACGTGTGGTGAAACCCAACTCTGGAATTCTCTGCCATATAAGATCAGATTCTGTCCCATTTAAAAATGCCCACCATTTTTAAGGAGGTGTATTCAACACTCTCGGTTTATTTATTTGACACTAGAAACAGGTCCAAAGTTGATAGGCTACGGCCCGAGTCACTGCATACACACGCGCGTCGGAGCGCCTAGTGGCGCATGCACCAGTTTCAGCTGTGATCTCTGGTCTGGGACGCGCATCCAGAGAAGAGCAGGCCGCGATGGGGGGGGCGTTGGCGCAGCCATGACATCACGCAGCTGGTTCGCCCTCATTGGCTGAACCGCCTCGCCAAAAGTAAAATATCTTGACTTTTGAAAAAGTGTTCGCGCATCTCGCTTCCTGCAGGTGCGCACAGGTAGTTACTGGGGCCTGCCCCATAGAGGGCCGTACTATGTGTGTGCCTCGCACGCCGTCACGCACGCAGCTGCGGGGACAAGGCCTTAAAGCCATGCTGAACACCTTACACAAACACAATGTTCATTGTATCTCTATCCCCTTAGGCCTCGGACAGGGTAATCCTAACAGCGCTGAGCAGCGCTGACGCTCATGCTCTCCTGCTGAAGCAGGAGCTTTTTTGTGTCCCTGCATGAGCGTCAGCGAGTGCGCTTGTGAGCCGGGTCGGAGGCGGGCGAAAGGCAGTGCTGGAAACGGGGTGGGAGGCGAGGCTAGCGCGCCACGTCATGGCGCCAACGTCACGGACTGCCATTGGCTTTTGGCGGTCACGTCACCGGCTCCCCGCTTCCCTCAGCGGGAAAAATAAAATGTTGGTGTTGGCTGCAATTCCACACGCCTCCGCACGCGTGCGGAAGTGCCATCTTAGGATAGGGCCATGGTGAAAAAGACAGCGCTGACCCGCGCTTAGGCCCCTCATCATTCCTAATCAGAACGGCTTTAGATGGCGCTTCCACACGCCTTCGCAGGCATGTGGAATTGCAGTCGACACCAAAATTTAATTTTTCCCGCTGAGGGAAGCAGGGAGTCGGTTACGTGACCGCCAAAAGCCAATGGCAGTCTGTGACATCAGCGCCGTGACGTGGCACGCTAGCCCCGCCTCACCTCCAGCCCCGCCTCGCTCACAAGCGCGCTCGCTGACGCTCATGCAGGGACACAAAAAAGCTCCTGCTTGAGCAGGAGAGCATGAGCGTCAGCGCTGCTCAGCGCTGTTAGGATTGCCATGTCCGAGGCCTAAAGCCGCTCTGATTAGGAATGATGGGGGGGCCTCAGCACGGGTCAGCGCTGTCTTTTCCACCATGGCCCTGGCCTTAGATTTTACAATTAAAACAGTACATATAAGTACTTACAATTTTATTGTTCTCCCTCCCACATTGTACTACGTTCCTGCAAATGTTGACAACATACAAATAAAATATAATAAACAAGGTACCCTGTTTACTTTTTCAAAGGCAAGTTTTCCGCTGAAGATTTCTGTAACCACCACCAACAGAAAAAGATTCACATAGATTCAATCATTCTCTGCTCTCAGAAAAGTCAATTAAGTTGCTAAATGCATTACAGTATAAATGGTTATTTTTTTGACCAGCTACCTGGGATTGCACATTTAAGTGATGTTTAAATCAATTGTACTGTAGAATATAGTTCAGTAATAGGGATTTGCAAGACATCCAGATTTCTCATTGTACTTGGTTAAGCCTCACATACTTATTAAACAGGCTGCGCGTATAGTGCCGTCACCGGCGACAGTGACGACACACTGCTTGCTGGAAAAATCAAATTGACTTGACTTCCAGCGATTGCGACCAAGTCGTTGCGTTGCTTCTACTATAGCGGACGCGACGGCGGCAATACATTTGTTTTGCCGCGATGTCGCCGGCACTGTAAGTGCGGCCTAAGTGCTGCCTTACAGTTGTTTGCTACCCTAATGAGATTTACTTCTTGAAAAGTAAAGTACAGTAGTAAACTTTTACATTTCCCACCCAAACTGTATTGCCTGACAACTTGTAATTTTGTATGCTGCATTAAGAACATGTGTTGATCTGCAGGAGGTGCTCTGGCGGACATTTTTCTATCTCTGGCTGACGAATACTTCAGCAAACATTCTTTAATCTCTTTTATGCTTTGAGACAAGAGAAGATTGCATTTCTGTGGGCAGTTTGTGCAACAAAATGAAAAAAAAAACACTTTATATAATTTATTTTTGATATTTAGGAAGTACAGCAATATACCTTTAGGAACTAAAAGCGTACAAAAAAACTTAATAATAAAAAAAATCTATATATATCTATATATGAGACTGAGGAAGCCATACTACTTTTGTAAATTGAAATGGTCATGTTTTAATTATGTACAATTAACCAGACATCAACTTGAGTAATGAGTTTATCAGTACAGATAAAGAAAATACAATTATAGGAGTCAAAAGATTGAGGAACCAGCAAGGAAAGAGGCATTACTGGACCTAGTAAAATCGAACAATGTAGAAGTAATAAAAGAATATTCAAACGAGAGAATATTTAGGAATCAGTGATAAAAGCATGGTCTCATTTAAAATAGTTTATAAGACAAGGAGTACTATATGGGAGCAACAAAGACTTGCATTTTAGAAGGGTGGATTTTATTTTGCTGGACACTGTGCGGCGGAGGGTTTTATCCCTTTTTTACCGACCAGAACTTGTTTTCCCCACTTGCCAGCTTCACGTTACATAGCCAGCAACCATCTCACACTGATGAGACCCAAAAGATAGAAACAGCTGTCTGTGAATAGGTTTACTGGCTATGCACTTCTTTAACTCATGCTGTTCTGAAAAAACTTTGTAATACGGCAGGTATAAGCTTATAGGGGTCCATGTTAAAATGGCCAAGAAACAAAAACTGACACACTTCGAGTGCTCATTTGCATGCAATTAGCCAGAATCCCTGGCTGCAGTGGAAGTCCTGCACGATAAGAAATAATGAGGAAAGGCAGGGTTGCAGACCTGTCTGACATGTGAATGTGCTCACAAGTTGTATTTTCATTTACAGCACACTGTACGGTGGAAGGTTTTTGTCCAACCATAACTTATTTTGTGTCTAGTTAACCAATACAAATTCTGCAAGGAATACATGGAGATTTAATTCTGGCAGGAAAAAATACAGAGGATAAATGAACAATCTTTAAAACTTTGCTAGATGTGTACACTTGGTATACCCTCTAGAAGTAAATGTAAGAGAAACAAGTCCAATCCAATGTGGTTAAATAAACAGGTAGGGGCAGAAATGTAAAGGAATTGTTAGTTCATTTTAAGCATTTAGTTTGTTGACAAAAGTTGCAAGCAGTGTGTGTGTGTGTGTGTGTGTGTGTATATATATATATATACACACATATATATACACATACACACACACACACAGAAACAGTATATATACAGTACACACAGTGTATATATACACACAAGGATTGCAATGGAAACCAAGCTAAATTTCAAAAAGATCATCAAGTACATTTATAGCATTAACATTAGAAAAGAGAATATGGCACCCTTTCAGTGTGAAATGGGCAGGCAAATTACTGGTTTTGATTAGAATACAGAAGTATTAAACAAATGATTTGACTCTGTATATACCAATGAAGGGACAATTCCAAAAAAATTACAAGAGGGAACCCCAACATCAAAGCAGCAATCCCAACTAACTGGTGGGTCCTCCTAAGTTGAACCACACTATTTTCAGCTTCAGGGAACCCCCCCAAATTCCAGAGATACTTACTACTGTAGCTACGTTAACAGTATAACTTCCTGTTTTTAAAGAAGGATTTAAATGGTCATCCAATATGATGCATCAACCGATGAGGTTGTGGCTTCCTTTTGGCCAGAGATTTGGCAGCCATTTTGTTTCCCTATGAGATTCTAGCCCAATAACCTGGGAACCAAGGGGTCACCAGAGCTGAAAACAGCACGGTTCAGCTTTGGGGGACCTTTGGTTCCCATGCTGTAAAAGTTTAAAGAAAAAAAAAAGTAGGAGGCCTGGGGATTTCTGGTTTAAGTTAACTAACATTTGGCTAACACAGGTAAGAAGCAAAGGTAACTTGATGAAATTAAGGTAAATGAAGCACATGGCTGGGTGCAGTTTGACATAACTACGTCATGAGATCTGGCACGCCAGGAGCCCCATGATGTATAGTCAGTGTGACGGTGAAGGGGTACCCAGGCCATTAATAAAGGTATTTGGTCCGGCTGGGTGCCCATAATAATAATAATAATAATAGCATGTTCTTGTATAGCGCTGCTAGTTTTACGAAGCGCTTTACTGAGACATTTTGCAGGCACAGGTCCCTGCCCCGTGGAGCTTACAATCTATTTTTTGGTGCCTGAGGCACAGAGAGATAAAGTGGCATGCCCAAGGTCACAAGGAGCCAACACCGGGAATTGAACCAGGCTCCCCTTCTCCCTGAACCATATTGGGGAATTGTGAGTGTCAGCTCTTAAACCCAATTGTGGCATCTAACTGCATGTGTAATAAAGATGTGAGTTTATACTGTTCCAGGAGTGCTAACCAGCGGAGATGTGCCAGGCGTACATTTCATGGATGATTTTATGGTAAAATTTTGTCAGGGTGTGTTTGGGTAGAAGGGGGCCAGGGTTGCGGGTACCCCGAAACATGTACTCAGGAATCCCCCCAGATTCCTGAGGACATGAGGAACACAGACCACTGGATAAAATCCTCCCTAGAAAGCAGTTTGCAGCTGTAATCCATAACAGTTTGGCACAAAACATATAACCCTATAGATTTAGTGTTGTGTAATGTAGATACAGTGAACGTATAGGAATTGCATAACACATGCAAAATAAAAAACAGAGCATAGCGATTCTGCAGTGTATAACAAGAGGCAGATCTCACCTGACCTCACGCCGGTCTCTGTAGGCTTACAGATCCAGAGAGGCTGTCTCATGCCTGCTAGAATACATTTCCTTACATCAGCACGCAGCCTGCAAATACAATTTGGAGAAGAAAAACGAATTAACTAAACTGAAAGTAGATTTTTTTCACAACAAAGTAAGAATTTGAATATATATAATAGCTTCCATTAATATATGTGTGTGTATAAATAAAGTGTTGGTTATTATTTGAATGGGAACTCCTAAGAAAGAGCACAAAATCAATCTTCAGTGGTGCAATACTTTATTATAAAGAAGAGAAGTTACACAGAAACACACTCACAGGAGTTGTGAGGTCGGGATCATATCAGATGAATGTTATCACGTGTGAAGCTCTTACTCCTCTCTCCTTGTGCTCAGCCAGGCTCATGTGCTGACAGTGGCTCAGTCGGGTCCAATCACGTGACACTGATGTCTTCTGGCTACAGGGAGGTAGCTGGGACAAAATTACTCACTTAGCAGAGTGCATTTCATTGCTGATGCGGCTTCAGCAGAAGAGTAGCCCTTTCGCTGCCAGAGGGGCCAGTAACATATTGCACAGCAATCCTCTGATACTGTACATTGATGTACAATCACTACTTCCAGGCCCCACACAATTGGATTCTCGCTTTTTACACCGAGAATACAATAATTGTGTATGAAAACGGCTAGCATGACATATAAAGAGACCTAATGCATACAAATACTGAAGATAAAAACATACATTGCCTAAAGGGCATGTTATGAAAGGAGTACAAGTTGGTAGATTCAGTAAACTTAGAAAAAGCAAAATATTGTGAATATATAAATTAAAACCTCTACACCCTTATCGGGCCTCCATGTTTTTGTTCATCATTTTATTTATTATTCTTTATATTTTATACATATTTTTATGTCTCAACATTTTTCAGTTAATCAGCATGCGTTGATACCCTTCTAAATATAGTAGATATAAGAATGGAAAAATATATATACATTAATACTAGATTACTACTTAATATGTCCATTTTTTTTTTACTTAACCTGTTCTTATGTATTTCTAATTTGTCTTTTTAACCTTTTATCTTGGTTTCCTTATTTTTAGGTTATTTTTGTCATCTTGTTTATTCATTTGTATTTCTTTATACACAGACTGTTACACCTAAATACTAACATCATTTTTTTAGGGAATTAGCCTATTCTATTCACAATCCCTTTTTTATGTATAATATGTTTATACTTCATTTCTGGCATTCCTTTTGGCAGTGGCTATTCACACTCCAGTGTAAATAGCCTTTGCCATTTCTTTTGTATATTTTGCTTTACGTGACCTCTGGAGTTTAAATGTAGCTTTATTTAGTATCATTAGTTACTTGTGTTATAAAAAAATGTTTGTCTTATACAATTCATATCTTCATCAAGCAAATGTTGTATTATTTTATTGCGTATCTTTAGTTAACATAACACCGTTTGCCTCCATAATACTGTATGTTGATGTTGTATGGCTGGCAGTAAAGCGGTTAATCCTCTAAACTGCAGTAGTGAAACCTGTTTGGCAGTTTACTGTAAGTAAGTTTGTCCCCGCCAGCTCTCCGTAGCAGAATGGCATTCCGGTGTCATGATTGGACCAGGCTGGGCACTGTCAGCAGCACATGCATCTTGCTGAGCACAAGGAGAGAGAGAGAGAAGGGACCCTGACACAACATTTACCGGATATGATCCCAACCTCACAACTGCTGTGAGTGTGTATCTTTGTAACTTTTCTTTTCAGTAATAACTTTGCTGCACGGATTTAATTTTTTTTTTTTTACCCTTTTCCTTACAAATGTGTGCTTTGAGACAGAAACTAGAGAAGGTGCATGATTAACACTGGGTGACTTGACATAATCTGCAAGGGACATTTACATTGGGTTTATATATATAATATATATACTTTTTAAACTGTTATTAACTTCATAATTGAATTTCATTTATCATTTGCATTTGAAATATATATAATTTTTCTCTCTTTTCATTGTTTTAAGTAGAACTGAGAATTTTGGTAGCACACCATTTAATATTGTTTATCATTTTATTACAGCACTGTCTCAGGGATCGTATTTGCTAGGGTCATTTCAGCAGCAGGACCAGTTGGTGTTTTGAAAATGACAGCCTCCAGCCGAGTACAGGTGTTGACTCTGTACAAGGCGATGCTCAGGGAGAGCCAGAAGTTCAGTGCCTACAACTACAGGTAGAGCGGAACACAACACACTCTAGTACCTCGTCTTTCTTTGTTCTCTAGAACGCGGCTCAACACTGCGTTCAGGAACTGCACGGAGACCATAGTGGTTCCAAAAACACTGAGTTGCTCTCTAGAGTTGGAACAAACTTATTGTTTAGAGCCCCAAGAAGCTCATGGGGCTTAATTGTGATGCATGGTCATCAGAATGCGCTTCCCTTTTGATTTTGATTTTTTTTTTATTTATTAAACCTAGTTTGACCCTTGAACTCTCAAATCCAACTCCATTAAGGTTGGAGCTATCGAATCATCCAAAATTGTTTTGCTATGAAAAAATAAATAAATTGCATTTTAAAGCAATCTATAATTTATCTTTAATATATTGCTGACTGAGGTATACTTGTCCCGGTTGAACTTCCAAAAAATGTGGTAGCTGTATGTTATGGGCACACATGAGCTGCCAATGTGGATGAAAGCGGATAATCAGTAATTTGAGAATAATACAAGAACTAAACCAAAGGTAGTGTTTCGGTTTAAGTGGGGATAACGTTTAAATAATGGGTGAGTTGATGGTTGGGCAAAGGTCGTCAACAAATATTCATGGCGACGCAAATGTTTATTCTGCAACTAAGCACTTGACTAGAAAAAGAAATCCTCTCTGGCAGAGAATTCTAGTTCTAGAAAGGTGAGGCTCCAGTGAAGTCTGAGTTACCAAGGATGGACATGAGTGGGGCTTGTCACGGGAGACGAGGACTATCATACCAGGGATCAATTCGTCAGACAGGACAACAGAGTAATACAATTTTAATTTATTGGAAAAAAGGTATCCACAACATGCATAAACAGACAACCCACACTCCCAACTGATGTAACTGGGAAATACCCTGGAAGACTAGTTGCAGGGAACTCCGTGAGGAGATTTTCACTGATCTTTTCCCTCACAGTGCCTACAGGAACTGGTCTTCAGGCCTTGAACCGGCACTGGAGCTCCACATATGCAACAGCCAGAGACCTAGAACAGGAGCTAGAGCTAACTAAAAGGGCCCTCCCTCCCCACCTTTATACCTCATGCCACAACATGGATACATGAAGGGAGGGCAATGGCCAGGTATTCTCTATGTCAGCGGGGCGCCACCCCCATGGGGGGCGGGGTTTACAGAGGCCCCGTGCGCTTCCCGAAGGCACTTAAATTAAGTGCCGTGGGAACTGCAGGGACTCTGTAAACCTAACTTACCTTGGCTCCGGTGGCTTCTCACAGACGTCGCCATGGCAACAAGCAGGTCATGTGACGTCACGTTGGCAACGTGACGTCATGACGCCGGAGCGGGGGTGAGGTGGGTTGAGGGGACCGCCGGGAAAAAACGTTTGCTCCCCCCCGGTGCTATGTGACCCAGCCCCTGACTGGTGGTTTGAAATGCAACATAACTTTGCTTATGTAACAATAGTAACATGGAAAGGTCACATTACACTCTGCAACATTCCAGCGGAACACAACATTAACCCCTGGTCCCTGAAGTGCTGGAACCAGGCTTACAATACATCGATAGATATAAACACATAATACAAATGTATTATTGACAGGTAGGAGTAATGTTGGACTTGACCTTTATTAAAAGCAGTCACATTTACCCATACCGTCACAGGGCTATTTACCAATGAGTAAGATTTATTCCAATTACTTACACTGACAAGCCTATTAAGTACCGTTTTTAAGACAATTCCAGATAGGTTTATTGCTGTTTGTGATATTATTATTTTTTTACCGATCAGCATGTTTAGATTTTCTTTAGGTCCTAATCTATATTGGCCGAAGAAGCCGAAATTCCCCATTAGCTTCAATAGGGAACTTCGTCCGAGAACGGCTTGATAATCCGCCTTGGTGGATATAGAATCAGCCACATAGTTTTTGTAAGCTTTTAAAACACAAGTCATGTTTAGGTATATAAATCAAATATACACTGCACTACTCCATTGCAGCTGTTCAAAATCATCACTGTCATAAGGAAAAACATGGTAAAGCAAAGCAGAATGTGACATTGTTATTATTATTTTTTTCTTAATGGCCTGCTAGTTCTGTTTAGAACAATTTCTAGTTTCACTTCCCACCAACTTTTAAAAATAACAATCTAGTTATTGTGATTTTGTAGTTTTCATGTATTTAATAACTTAAAATACAGTTATGGCTGGGCATCAGTCAGAGGTGGCAAATCGGCTTAGCCTGGAAGTGCCGATTAATGACGACTGTTTCACACCCTGCAAAGACCCATAATAATGTTAACTACCTCTAATATTTATATATTATATAATTATTTATTTTCTTAGAAAAAAACAGATGTTTATGGAGTGCTACCTCTTAAGAAGCTTTGTTGCAATCTATATATATATATATATATATATATATATATATATATATAATGAAACTGTTGTTTGTGCGTCCCTGTAGACCATTTGATTGGTCCGTCTGTCCTCCCACGGCTGTCATTGGCCGGTGTGTCTCGCCCCCTCGTGTGTCCCGCCCCCCCACGGCTCTCATTGGCTGGTGTCTCCCCCCGTGTGTTCCGCCCCCCCACGGCTCTCATTGGCCAGAGTGTCTCCCGCCCGGCATTGCTCAGCGCCCCCCTCCCCCCCGGCACAAACCCCGCAGCCTCCCCCCGGCATCGCTCAGCCTGCCCCCCGGCACAAACCCTGCAGCCTCCTGCCCGCCGCCAGCCCCCCAAATAACCGCCCGCACACATGCTATCTCGCACGCTGCCTCTCTCCCGTACGCCGCACGTACTCCCGGCCGCCACCGCTTTCCCGCACGCACTCCCCTGCCCCCCGGCCCAACGCGCCCCTGCCTTCCCGCCCACCTGCCTTCCCGCCCCTGCCTTCCCGCACCACTGTCCCTGCCTTCCCGCCCCTGCCTAAGCCGCCCACCCACCCACCCGCCGCCCTCTTGACCCTGCCTTTCACCCAATCCCTTCACCCACCCCCCGCCTTTAACCCGCCGCCCGCCCTCCCAAATCTGCCTTTCACCCGCTCTCCCGTCTCTGCCTTTCACCCGCCGCCCTTCCGGCCCTGCCTTTCACCCACCCGCCGACCGCCCTCCCACCCCTGGCTGCCGCACGCCCTCCCACCTCTGCCTTTCACCCACCACCCTCCTGCCTCTGTCTTTCACCCACCCGCCGCCCACACTCCCACCGCCCTCCCGCCTCTGCCTTTCACCCACCCGCCTCTGCCTTCCGCCCTCCCGGCTCTGCCTTTCACCCACCCGCTGCCCCTGCCTTTCACACACCCGCCGACCGCCCTCCCAACCCTGGCTGCCGCACACCCTCCCGCCTCTGCCTTTCAACCACCCACCCGCCGGCCGCCCTCCCGCCTCTGCCTTTTACCCACCCGCCGCACGCATTCCCGCCGCCCTCCCGCCTCTGTCTTTCACCCACCCGCTGCCCGCACTTACACCGCCCTCGAGCCTCTGCCTTTCACCCACCCGCACTCCCGACGCCTCCTGCCTCTGCCATTCACCCGCCCGCCGCCTCACACCCCTGCACACCCGCCGCCCGCACTCAACAGACACACCCGCCGCCTCCTGCCCCATCATCACTGACCAGCCGCCGCAACCACTCACCACCCACCCGGTGCCTCCCGCCGCACTCGCACAGACATCACGGACCAGCCGCCACCCGCACTCAGGGCCATCTTAACAACATTAGGGGCCCCCGGGCAAAGCCGTGCACGGGCCCCTGCCTACACTGTCGCTCCCAGCCTCCAAATCGCTCACTAGCAGCAGCAGGCACCGGAAGTGCTGCACTGCTAGGCTGCGGGGTGCCGAGCGAGCGGTGCCGGGGTGCCGGGCGGGGTGAGAGCGAGGGGAGCCCGGGTGCTGGGCGGGGTGAGAGTGAGCGGAGCCGTGGTGCTGGGCGGGGTGAGAGTGAGCGGAGCCGTGGTGCCGGGCGGGGGGAGAGCGAGTAGGGTTGCCAGGTGGCTTGTCCAAAAACACTAGACACACTGGTGAAAGGTGCGACGCACTCGAGAATAGTTGGTGGGGAAGAATGTTATTTATAAATGACCTGACTGTTATGTCATTTGTTCTAAATTTCACTCCAAGAATTCACCAATTTGCACCAATTTATATTCTATTTCGTAAAAAATCTGGGGAGGAGTCTTGGGAAGGAGCACCCTTCCGAGGATTGTTTTAGGAAATAGAATATGAAATAGTGCAAATTGGTGCATGCTTGAAGTGAAATTTAGAACAAATGACGTAATGGTCAGATCATTTATAAATAAGTGACCTGCAGTCATACTCTACATGGCGAGCAATACTGATCTTACTGCTCCTCCCACAAATTCCAAGATTGTTGCACCTCCTCATCTTCTCTCTCTCTCCCCCCTTGTCCTCTCACCCTCCCACCCCCCCCTTGTCCTCACCCTCCCACCCCCCCCCTTGTCCTCAACCTCCCCCCCCCATTGTCCTCTCACCCTCCCACCCCCCCTTGTCCTCTCACCTTCCCACCCCCCCCTTGTCCTCTCACCCCCTCCCTTCATCCTCTCTCACCCTCTCCCTTCATCCTCTGTTACCCCCATCCCTTCATCCTCTCACCCCCCCCCCCCCCGTCATTAACAGTACAGTAGCTTTCAATTTTCGACTTCCAAATCCAGCTTTAAATGGCATATTAAATCATGCCATTGAATAAGTAACCTGCTCTGCCTTCTTGGGGATGATCTGTAAGTGAGTGCTGCCGAGATTGCAATGCTGCTGTGATGAGAGCTGAGTTATGGAGCCTTTCTGAGAATTTACAATGGTGGTTTTTTTTAATAGATCTTGAAAATGGGAAGACTGTTAGTATAGTAAAAGAAATGTAAGGGTGAGTGAGCAATTAAACAAATTTACCAGTACTGTATGTACTGTCTGTCACCACACACACACACACACACACACACACACACAGACACACGACACACACACGACACAGACTGAAAGACAGACACACACACACATATACAGACAGGACACAGATTGACAGGCACACAGACACAGCCTCACCTCTCTGCTGCATGCTTTTCCTCTGCTCTTTGGCCCCACCCCCCAGGCTCCTGCCACCTCCCGATTGGCTGAATTACACAGCAGCAACTAATCAGAAGCTGCCCAGCCCCCTAGCAGCAGCAGCCCTGCTCTATCTCATGTCTGGTACTATCTCTCATATTTTACCGGACAGGGGAACCAAATACCGGACACCTGGCAACCTTAAGAGCGAGCCGGGGTGCCGGGCGGGGGGAGAGCGAGCGAAGCCGGGGTGCTGGGTGGGGGCAGAGCATTGGTGGGCACGCATGGGCTGGGCGCTTGGGTCCCCCCTATGCTGTGGGGCCCCCGGGCAACTGCCCAGCATGCCCATACGTTATGACTACCCTGCCTGCACTCACCAGACACCCGCCGCCTCACAGATGCTCACACCCTATCGGGAACGCCACACCCAGCCCGCACTCAACACCCACCCGCAACACACACTCAGTAGCCACACACTAGCGGGACTGCACTCACCAGCCACTCGCCGCCTCACACCCTAGCGGGACCCACACCCAGCACTCACTACCCATCCGCCACCCGTACTGGACACCCACCCGCCGGCTCACACCTGCTCACACCCTAGCGGGACGCACACCTCACATTTAGACATCACTTATGTCACCAAAATCTACATTGTACTGTGGTGTGTTTACAATAAACCATTTTTAAACATCGTATTACATTTTCTTCCATGTTTCTGTTCAACATTATTATGCAACCTTTCCACCAAATAGTCATCCTATTGTTCCCCTATTTATAAATAATACTACCTATTACGGATTTACATCCAGGGCAACGCCGGGTATATCTATCTATCTATCTATCTAGCTATCTATCTAGCTATCAAATCTATCTATATCTCACACAAAAAACAGCAGGCACTCCACTGGCAAGTCCATAAGGTAGGTGCTTTTCCTATAAAGTAATTATAAGACATACGATACCGTTGTTGAGACGAATTCAGAGGGCAGCACTCAGTTAAGTTGGCAAAATAATTAATTGTATTTGAAAAAGACACAAAAAGAAAACCGACGTTTCGGGACCCTCTGGGGGACCGAAACGTTGGTTTTCTTTTTGTGTCTTTTTCAAATACAATTAATTTCTTTGCCTACTTACCTGAGTGCTGCCCTCTGATTTCGTCTCAACAACGGTATCGTGTGTGTGTGTGTGTGTGTTCTGTCACATTTTTCACCCACCATAACTTAAAAAAATAAATATATATGTATGTATGTATATATATATATATATATATATATATATATATATATATATATATATATATATACAGGTGTGTGTGTGTATATATATATATATATATATATATATATATATATATCACACATATTATTATTATTTTTTCAGAAATTGCACTTTTGACTGGAATTTTGCCTGCTTTTGTTTTTGTCTCTGGCTTAATGCAAAGACGATATTATGCTCCATGGCAGTGAGTGTGATGGTAACCACACATTCGACTACTCTATGACCACGTTTTTCTTATGAGTATTCCTCTATTTTCATATTTGTTCCTAGCATTAATATTAAAAAGAGCCTCTTCTGTTCTGCTAATACAGCACGTATGTACAGTACAGTACATACAATCTTTAAAAATAATTTCCAAAAATACAAAATGAAACTAGGCACAATTCATTTTAATAACTTTCTTTGCCATATGTCCATTTGCTTTATAGCATTCATTAACGTTGAAACTATTACATGAATAGCCATGTTTGGTTTAGGCACAGACCAACTAAGGCCAGAAAACCAAGCTTTAATTTGTTCACCCATTTCTGGTGTGCTACATTTGACATGGATTTAAAAGGTCTAATGTTAAAATGTCTGTGTTTCTGCAGCACAGAACCACCACATTGCACATTTTTGGGCCTATACACTGGTGTGTTGTGCACATAGCAAGTGTCCGATCTGAGGCTCTGTCCGTATTACACACCCTATATATTAAAGAAAGCCAGCTATAACATTCCTCTATTCAGATTACTCTGTGTAACCAAAATCTAATTATCCCCCCCACCCCCGCCTCAGAGACCACCTCTTATATCTATTATTAAATGTGTGTATATATGTGTTTTTGTTAACAAAGCTGTGCACTTCTCTTCACACGCACGAGAAAATGTGATGGGTTTATTCTTCCACAATATTATCCTGTAATCTGCCTTTAGGTTTTGTCATTAAATTGTGTTTGTCACACTCTTGACCATCCATCCATATTTCTTCTTAAGAGCAGGCTTAGAAATCTAGTCATTTTATATTTACTCTATCTTCTTTTCTTCTTAAACCCCATTTGAAATTGGCATCCCTGTGATATGACACGTCCGTGTTTCATGTAAGTAAATGTCTTTAATGAGTCGTTCTTACTAAAATGTGAGATATGCGTACCAATTGTCAGTTTATTGTATTACTAGCTTTTGTACCCGGCTTCGCCCGGGGAATGTAATATTGGATACATGAGCCACCCGGCCCCGCCCTGCTGCCGGCACATCTCCACGGGCCCCCCGTCCCCCACTGCTGGATGTAGTGTGGGGTGAGATTTGTCTGTGTGTGTCTGTCTGTCTGTCTGTATATGTGTATGTGTGCCTGTCTGTGTTTGTCTCCCCCTGCTGCCGGAACATGTCCCCACTCGCCCCCCCCTGCTGGAGCCACATCTTCCCGCGCTGCTGTGGCATGTACCCTCGCTGCCGGCACATCTCACCGTCCACCCCCCGTTGGTACATCTCCCCTCGCTGGTGGCACATCTCGAACCCCTCACCCCCCTCACCCCCCTCCCATCCCCCCCTCCCCCCCGTTGGTACATCTCCCACCGCTATCTGGCACATCTTCCCCTACCCCCCCCCTTCCCCTACCCCCCCTCCCCCTGCTGGCACATCTCCCCCGCATATCTCACACACCAGTGATTCCCAACCTTTTTTGTTGGAGGAACCCTTTAAGTATTTCGTAATATTTCAGGGAACCCCTATCTGGATGACACATGTTCGACAGGGGTAAATCACAAAATAGACGTGTAAAGCAGAAGGGGTAATAAATAATAACTAACTCATACTTTTGAATAAAGAATGTGTATATATTTTGTAATGATTTTGTTTTAAACATCACCCCCCCTGTATCTCACATCACCCCCCTTCCCCCCGCATGTCACATCAACCATACGAATCAATGTCTCTCTCTCCCTCCTCTTCCCCTCCTTCTCTCTCCTCTCCCCCTCCTCTCTCGCCTCCCCTCTCCTTCCTTCTCTTTCCTGTCCCCCTTCGGTCTCCTCTCCTCCTCCCACTCCTCACACGTCACACACACCGGCACGTCTCACACCCGCACGTCTCGCACACAAGCGTGTCACGCACACCGTCACACACGCACGCACACACTCACGCACACCGTCACGCACACACGCACACCGTCACGCACACGCACACCGTCACGCACACCGTCACGCACACACGCACACCGTCACACACACACGCACACCGTCACACCACACACACACACCGTCACACACGCACACGCACACTGTCACACACGCACACCGTCACACACACAATGTCTCACACACACACACACATACACACCGTCACACACAATGTCTCACACACACACACAGTCACACACACAGTCACACTGTCACTGTCAAACACACACTGTCACACACATTGTCAAACACACACACTGTCACACACACACACACACTGTCACACTGTCAAACACACAGTCTCACACACACAATCACACTGTCAAACACACACAGTCAAATACACACACACGTTTACAGAAGAAGCAGAATCAGCCTCTCCCCCCTCCCGATTACAGAAAAGCAGCAGCAGCTCTCAGCCGACACCACGGATCCCCCTCAACCCCCCCCCCCCCCACGTAGCTCACAGACCTCGGGCAGCAGGAAGCTTGGGGCACTGAGGACTGCAGCGTGCTACTAGGAGAGGGGAGGAAAGGAGAGCGGAGGGGGGAGGTGCAGGGGCAGCAGTGAGTGCGGGCGGCCAGACGGAACCCCTGGGACTGCTCCACGGAGCCCTTGTTGAGAATCACTTGCACATGAGATACACAGCTCCGATCAGGGCAAAAACACGCCCCTCCCTTAGTAGCCACGCCCCCTGCTCTCGCTGTAACATTACTGCTGTCCAGCCGAGTGAAACTTAGAATAACCATAATTTGGGGGGTGAGTCACATTGGAAGCTCAAAATGGTTGCGGTGACCTACAAATCCACCGCAGAATGTACAGTGAAAGTTTTGTGGTGCTACATGGTGCCGTTTGTGAGATTTCGATGCTTCTGACATACAAACGAACGGAAAACAGGAATCCAACTTAGAATTATAGTATAGATATTTTGGTTTTCCAACATCATTTTAAAACAGAACATGATAAACTGCAAGACTAATGGCTCCAGACAAAAGCAAACGGAGGGACTTGTACCGTAATTCTTTCCCAGAAAAGTTTCCATTCTATGGCCCGGATCCACAGAGTTTCACTAACTCGCCATTATCATAATTGGTAACGGCCGTTATTTCCCCTGAGGTTAACGCATATCCACAAAGCTAACAGCCGTTGTAAGTCTCAGGAGCATAGGCTTAACACCATGTTCAGTTAGCACAGCCTTGCATTGGCTTCAAATAACATGACTCGCGTTAAGTAACCTGTGATATCTGGGAAATATGCTCATTTGGAAATTCAAATGATTTCAATTGGCATATTCTCGGGTGTGTTACTTTTGTGCGCAGATATCTCTCCACCTGTTGTATGAAGGATTTTGGGAAGATGTATATGTCACTTTTTTTTAAAATGTATTTTATTTTGTTGCAACATTTATATAGTGCCCTTATCCAGGGCCCTTTACATCAGTTAGTAAAACAAAGGCGTGGTTACATATAGATTTGATTATAGAGTAATTGTTAATATGTCATTGTGGCGAGTAGGGGTATTAACATTCTGGTCAGGCTGTGGGTTAGGGGCAGTAAGAGCTTGCTTGGGGTTGAGGTCAGATCTCTGGATTTACTCTGGTCGTGCCAGGGTTATTGGTCTGAGTGGAGGCAATTGGATTGTGAGGGGGGTGACTTTGGAGGGTTTTGGAGAGACTTTAGGAAGAGGAGATGGTAGGGGAGATCATGGGTGTTGGGGAGGGTGGGGTGAGGGAGGATATGCGATTAGTGGGGATCGTGGGATGTGATGGAGAAGAGGTGATTTCAATTGGTTTCTGAAGATACAGACAAGTGAGAGAAAAGGAATCCCTAAATGTCGGCACTTAAACTCCCCAGGATCCGGTGAGTAATTAAGGAGTTAGCACAGCTTTTTATTATTACCAAATAAAGTAGAGCAATCTCTAAGCGAGTGCTCTTAGAGCATAGTAAATTAAAATGAAGGACACATGAATTTAAAATAGCGTCCTGTTAAAATGATCACTGCAAAGGTGCTGTGATACAGAAAGATGAACAGGAGATCTGTCTGCTGGTTGCACCCTTGTATGAAAGGATACTATTGCTACTGTATAGTAGCAAAGCTGTAATATTGCTGGTTGAATACTAATGTATCTTCTTAGGTTTATATAATGTTAAGCGGCACAGACATGTAGTAGTCTCGTTTTAGTTAGGGTGCGTCCATACAGCCTTCGACCGCACAGAGGCGCGCGCCTGACGTGAGGCGGGAGCATTTTGTGGACAAGGTAGACGCGCTGGGGGTGGCGTGTCTAGGGGCGGGTCTGTGACGTCATGGAGCTGGATCGCTCACGTGACCTGCCCATCACGCCGATGAATCAGTTTGAACTGATTTCCTCGCGCACCGCGCGCCCCCTCCTGCTGTTGCGTGCGGTCTATGGGCGCGATCCATGCCTTAAGGCAATGTGATCACGCCGCGCAGTCTTAGGCAGCATGGACACCGCCTTAGAGGAATGATGCCAGAGGATTGTGTAGCAATTTTGTAAGTTTACACTGTAACAACTAAGTGTCCGTTTTTCCCTGGCTGTGATTCTCACTAGTAGAAGTGAGGTAGCACAGGAAAGCTGTTTAACAGCCAATCACTTCCGATGTCATCAACCACCAACGTACGTTTCACGTGGGCTTTACTCTTTATCAAATGCTATTGGGGGGGAGGGGATTTGGGATATGATGGATTGGAAGAGAGGATAGTTGGTGAGGGACTGATGTGTAAGGTTGGGGTGAACAGTGGTAGTTCAGCAAGGGTTAGGGGTAATTGTAGTGGGGATAGTTGATGGATGTGACAGTTAGTGATGTAGCAGTTTGTTTAGGGGTAAAGGGTACAGTTAATGGGGAAGGGGAATAATTTGTAATGGGGACGGTCATTTTGTTAGCATTTGCGACAGTAGTCCATTTTGGAAGCAATGGGGTAGGGGACAATTAATTAGGAAGCCCTGGGGGAGGGATCAACACTTGGGACTCCAGTAAAATAGTACCTCTCTCTGAATAAAAATCCCCCAAATCATTATGTACAAGCTACTGCTTAGCACCACTTAGTCAGTATGGTCCTATGTCCCTCTAGAGAAGGTGAGTATGGAACACATGGCATATTGGCATATTTTCTCTTGATTATTTGCTGCCAGCCTAATATTTTGTAACAATGTGTTATGGATAGGCATTCAGTTAATTTCTTTCGTGTCTAATCCGTGGTTGAAATAGCAGTACTGTATCAAATTTAACAAACCATCTACAATAATGGGTCAAAACTTTTCTATTTTATTTAATAAAAATGAGCACAAGAGGGAGGGGATAGGGAGTGATCACACAAACATACTAATTGATTAATAATGAATAGGTGAGCAAATATATTGATAATCATAAAGTGGGTGCAAACTGTGAACTGAAAAGTGAATCAGAAAAACAAGGGAGTACAAAATGATTGTGCCCCTGAAAGAATTCACTAAACTGCACACCCCTGGAATTAAAATGTAACTTTTAATAAATTACTTAAAACATATATTACCAAAGAAATGTGTAACGTGATTAAAAAGAAATTAATCAACAGTACTTAGCATCTATGTCACCAAATTATTGTGATGAAAACACCCCTATTAACCAGCTATTAATGGTGGGGTGTAGAGGACACAGAATGCTATAAGTCAGGGTATGAACCCCTCTGGATCAGCTGACAGAACAGGTAATAAAAGATGTGAACATCAGCGAGGAAAGGATTGTTACAATAAGATAAATACACGGTCCACCTAGTGTAATGATGTGTTATTCAAGCACCTCAGTCATGTATCTGATTAAATGCAGATTAGAAGGTGCAGGCGCCATAAGTGTAGATTCAATGACTGACACTCATGGGGCAGCTAACGAAGCGGTGAAATAAATTCACAGCACAAAAGCTGTAAGGCACATCTATAGCTAGGTGGAGAAATGACAGCAAACCTCACTGACTAGCGACACTAGACTATAATAGAATGGTGTCATTGAACTGTATAAGATGAACCAGGTAACTACTAACACTACATTAAAACAGCTCCAAGTAGGAGACTGACAACATTGCATTCTGTGTCCTCTACACCCCACCATTAATAGCTGGTTAATAGGGGTGTTTTCATCACAATAATTTGGTGACATAGATGCTAAGTACTGTTGATTTAATTTATTTTTAATCACGTTACACATTTCTTTGGTAATATATGTTTTAAGTAATTTATTAAAAGTTACATTTTAATTCCAGTGGTGTGCAGTTTAGTGAATTCTTTCAGGGGCACAATCATTTTGTACTCCCTTGTTTTTCTGATTTTATAAAAATGGAAGCAATATTACTGTAAAATTAGAAAGTGGGAGAGACTTTCTAGAAGAAACGATTTTCATTTTAAAACCTGGAATTGTTAATAGGCCTAGGCAAATCTAAAAAAAAAGTAGTGGTACTTCTTTTGGTAATAAAAAAAGGTATTCTATAAACTGCAGTACAATCACGCTTGGGCCGCTCTGTGGATACAAAGGTCTGGGTGGTACTGGGAAAAGAGCAGAAAGACCCTGCACATTTAATAGAGATAAGCGTATAAAAAAACTAAAATGTCCAATTCCCTTCTAACATTATGATATGATTCATATAGAGAAACTGCATTATGACCTTGACTGTAAACACTGACCATTCAATGGATGGTGGCTACAGCTAATAAAGAGATAATACTGACATCTGCTGTGCAAACTGTATACATAGTATAGCTTTCAGTGTGCATTCCCGCTTAAAAAACACTTGGTATACAACGTAACGTCAACTGGCTGCAAATATTGTTTTTTTTTTTCAGTGGTAGTGATATTGTCAGTAAAATGTTTCCCTTTTTAAACTACATTTAACTTATTTATTTTTACGCTTTTTTTTCCCCCTAATGCGCCCAACGAAAGAAAGCATATAGGGGAATGATGAGGAAGACCAACAAAGGGCGGGAAAAACACGAATGGGAGCAGGAAAGCTGTGTGACAGGGTGTTAGGGCTGTTAGCAATGTTTTGTTTAAAAAGGAAAGGTTTTAATTCCTTTCTGAATGGAAGTAAAACGACTTGATTATTAAAGCAGCAGGGAGCTTATTCCACTGTCTTGGGGCGGTTATTTAAAAAGAGTTCCCTCCAGCTTTGCAGATCGAGGGGCCTGATTGGGGTTGTTACTGATTATGAAGTTCTGAAGGTAAAGGGGGGGCTAGTCTATGGATAGCCTTAAAGGTGGAGGTCAAGATCTTAAAATTAACCCTTTGATGCACCGGGAGCCAGTGCAGATCATGTAACACTGGCGAGATGTGTCACCTTTCCTGCTATAAGATGGGCAGGGGCATTTTGCACCAACTGCAGGGCTTTGATATTATGTTTTTGGAGACCCATCAGCAGAGAATGTGCAAAATCCAGTCTGGAGAGGACCAAGGCCTGTGCTACTATCTGTAGATTGGTTATCGAGAGAAACATTATAATTTGTCTCAGCCGATCGATTTGGAAGTAACAGTTTTCACAATAGCTACGATATGAGGCTGACCAATTTGTATATTTTTTTACTAAAATAGCTCTAAGTCTTCTTACCTTCTCTTTCCTTGGGATGGCGGAGTTATTGATTGCTGGGTTGTTGAAGTCGTTACTCACAGCATCTGTTTGTGTTTTAGGGCCTATCAGGAGCAGATCATATTTAGAGGCATTAAGCTTTAGCCAGTTCAATGCCATCCACTTAGAGATGTGACTGAGGCCATTCACCGTGATAATAGGATCATTGAATATGTCTGACATCAACTGGATATCATCCGCATACTGATAGAACTCAAATTTGTTTTCTTCGTATAATGTACCCTAGAGATTTAGTACAGTATGTACTGTATATTGAATAGTACCGGGAAGATAGGCTCCATATCCTTATTTTTTTTTTTTTTTTTTACTTTGCCTAACACTTTTGTGAGTGAAGGAGGTTTTTGTTTGGAGGCTTTATATGGCAAGGGCAGGATAAATTCATTGAAGGCATGATTCAACCTATCCAAGCTATGAACTTCCTTTAGAGTCAATGATATACCTGTCATGGAAGTGCTGCCTGCAGACCAGACCCGTCCCTGTGCTGAGGTGGGACGTATAGTAACACGCACCCGCAGCAGAGGGAGCGTTTCCGGAGTGTGGTAAAGGTGTTGTCAGGCCAGTGGGTATAGCTGTAGAAACAGATACTTGCCGGATCCGGAATAGAGGTACCGTGGTAGATGCCGTGGCCGAGGGTCGGGGCAAGAGAGGTCCGGAAGGTCGAGGTCCAAGCCGAGATAAAGGGGCGAGAGAGAGACAATGTAGTGAGGAGCAAGCCGGGGTCCAGAGCCAGAGGAGGAGTAGTAAACCAAGCTGGGTCAAAACCTGAGAAATACAAAGCAAGCACAAGTAGATCCACACTAGGTAAGCAAAGGCTATGAAGAGCAATGATTCCATGGGGGAAACTCGGGTAATAATGGTGGGAGAGCCAATCGCAGAGGTGTGCCGTGGAGCGCAAGTTGATAGGTGCGCGCTGTAATCCCGAAGCGGCATCAGCTGTGAAGCAGGGGGGCGTGGGTACGGCTGGAGCGAGTGCCGGGGACGTGATAGAGCTGCCAGTGCAGTGAATAAATTTATAGCCGTGAGTGCGCGCGGTGTAAGGCCGTCCCGCGCGCGTCCCGGCCAACATGACACGGAGCATGCCTGCGGAGGGGATACCGCTTGGAGGGAGAAGGGGAAGCAGAGACGGTCCCTGGAAGAGGTAAGGAGGGGCTGCTTCCTTACAATACCAGAGGTAAGTACTTAGTTGAGTGTGACTGGCCAGGTGGGACAGGTCCAGGACTAGCGACTCAGACTGTCTATATTTAAGTGCTTCTAGAAAGGTTTTGACCAAAGGAGTCAATTTTTCTCTAATCAGAGATTGAAATCTCCTGCAATAAGAATGTTGTAATTGTCTAAGGATATTGTCCTGGAACTAGATTCCATATTCCTCTGTCTTCCCCTTTAGTTATGGGATTCATTTCTCCCTTCTTTAGTTGCCTGTCAGTTTCCCCTGTCCCAGCAGCAACGCTGTATGTAAAATGCAACATTATTGCAACATGTCGTTTACACAGCCTGTGTTGGTTGCCTGCAGCTCATATTCTCCTAGCTGAGAGTGGGCTATTCCTACCCCCCCTGTCCTTGCTGACAGTTAGTATAGTCCCACTTCCTATCTAGTGTGACCCTTACTCCTCATTTCCTTTTGACCCTGGACTCTGAGTGAGTAACTGCCTGCTATCACCCCAGCAAGGCCTTTTTGTTTTACACTGTCTCATTATTGATACACTGCACAGCAGACAGAGAAGCCCTCTCTCCCCACACTCCATCTACAAGCACCTATCTCCCTGTGTTTTCCCTCAATAAAACCAAGAAAGAGAAAAGGACTTGTCTGTGCTTTGGAAGAGGTGAGACACGAGTTAAGCTACCTGGAGTCATTCATACACCATTCGTGACCCTGGCTTCAGGATAGTAAAACAAAGACCTGTGTTGGGGAATCACACAGCAGCTACTACTCAAAGACTTTGTGCTATACAGAATAGTCCCTGCACACAAGGCAGCAGCTTTGCAAACAGACTGTACACACAAAACTAACTGCCTTTTTCTCTGTCTGAGTCCACCCGCTGCTCAGCCCCACAGTGAGGAGCCAACGGACATCTGTAAGTACAGCTACCCCAACGCTGCACGCTGCAGGACACCGCTCGGCATCATCTGAGACAGACGCCCATCGCTGACAAGGTAAAAGACCGCACGCCACACGCACTGGCAAAGGCCTACACACACCTACAGCATGGCAGAACTCAGAGCCTCACCAGACATCACGCAGGAAAGCGATCTCTCAGACACAGAGACCGCTGCGCATCTGCAACAGGCGCAGGCAGGCGCAAGGCCTAAACGGGCAGTCACACTGACACAAAAGGCCCGCGAGAAATATGAGAATGACATTGAAGCGCACCGCGCTAAATTAGAGTTGGCCTGGGAAACCATCACACTTGGGATAGGCAATGTCGCCGGCACCGGTAACTATGTTCAACAGCTCGAGCAGGCAATAACCCAATTGAAGATAGACCACTCACGCTACCAAGCACTGTCACAGGCATATTTCACCTATCTAACAAGAGCTAACACGGAAGATAGCATACGAGAGCGCGACCTTCAAAAGGCGATTGACCTAGAACGTAATGGCATCGCGCAAACCGCCATCACGGAAGCCGAGAGTAGGAGAAAAGACCTTTTGCTGGAAACTGCATCGCAGCGCTCAAGCATATCCAGACACTCATCAAGGTCAGCAAGATCAGTGCAATCTAACGCGTCCAGCGCAAGCACAAACGCTACCAAGGCGCGAGCCGCCGCAGAGGCCGCACGTGCCAGGGCCGAATATAGTCGCAGAGAGGCAGCAGTAAGGGCAGAAAAAGCGCGCATAGAAGAGGAGGAGCAGAATGCCACTGCTACCGCTGCCGCTGCAAATAACGCCGCCGCTGCTACCGCTGCCGCCGCTGCCAATGCCGCCACTGCGCGTAGGAAAGCCGAATTTGATGCGGAACTAGAGGCGCTTAATCAAGAGAAGGAAGCCGCCGCCGCCATAGCCCAAGCTGAAGTCCTAGAAGCAGCCGCGCAACAGGATGGCGGGGAGCTACCGTACAGACGGATAGCCTCAGAGGATCCAGCCCAACGCACTGAAGACTACGTAAGGAGCCTCTTCAGTGTAAACACCAGCGCACCATCTCAACACGGAGGGAGCGACACCACAGACACGCCAGAGCGCACACGGATGCACCACAACAGGCTCGTAATCCAGGTACACCCACGCGGGAGAAAACAGCCCCTCACACTGGCCAGCAGCCATCACGCGTCCACGCCAAGGAAGAGGCGACCGCACAGACCGTCCCAGCAACTACCTCAGAACGGGGCAAACGCGCCGACGTCTCAGGTCTGACAGACATAGCCAAGTACATGATCCGGCGCGACTTGGTGCACGCAGGACTCATCAGCTTCGACGACCGCCCTGAGAACTACCGGACGTGGAAGTTCACGTTCAAAGACGCAATCGACAGCTTGGACTTCTCAGCAAGGTAAGAGCTCAACCTGTTAGTTAAGTTCTTGGGGAACGTATCCAGGGAGCAAGCGCAGAGACTTCGGACGGCAAACGCACATCAACCCCAAGTAGGTCTGGACCTAGTGTGGGAAAGGCTAGAAGAGACCTATGGCAGCCCTGAAGCAGTCGAGGATTCACTCTTCAAAAGAATCGAGAGCTTCCCCAAGATCACGAGTAAAGACTACTCGAAGTTACGAGATCTTGGAGACCTGCTGCAAGAACTGGAGTTCGCAAGGAAAGACCATTCCTTAATAGGTCTCAACGCCCTAGATTCAGCTCGTGGAGTGAGACCCATCCTGGAGAAGCTACCCTTCAACCTCCAAGAAAGGTGGCTTTCACAAGGTTCCAAATACAAAAGGGAGAAGCAGGTTGTCTTCCCCCCATTCTCATTCTTCGTGAGCTTCATCTGCGAAGCGGCAAAGACAAGAAACGACCCCAGCTTCGTCTTAGGGGCGCAAACCACATCCAGCGTTAGCCACCCGAGGAACGAAAGGTCAACAGCAAGGTGCAAGGACTCCAGAACACCCATCTCGGTCCACAGGACGGACGTGCCCCCTACGACCCACGCGAGTCCCAGCCAGACGGCCGACAGGGACAAAAAACCAAGGGACCTTAACAAAGAATGCCCTATCCACAAAAAGCCGCATCCACTTAACAAGTGCTTCGGATTCAGGATGAAACCCATAGAGGAGCGAAAGAACCTACTCAGGGAATGGGGAGCCTGTTTCAAATGTTGTGCTTCCACAACTCATTTATTCAAGGACTGCAAAGAAGCTATGAAATGCACAGAGTGCGATAGCGACAGGCACATAGCCGCTCTACACCCGGAAGCTATGAAGCCCAAAGCAAGCAAAGCCCCTAACCCTCCGACAAAGCAGGGCGGGGAGGAAGAAGTGGGAGACACACCCCCCCCCCCCGACGTCAGTAGCATCCAAATGCACAGAAGTATGCGGAGAAGGAGACGACGGTAGATCTTGCTCTAAAATATGTCTGGTAGCAGTGCACCCAGAGGGACAACCCCAAAGAGCCAAACGGATGTATGCAATCATCGACGACCAGAGCAACCGATCGCTGGTCAGGTCAGAATTCTTCGATATGTTCGGCATACAAGACAGTACTTCTCCTTACACTCTCAGAACGTGCGCAGGGCGAATGGAGACTACAGGGAGAAGAGTGAATGGCTACACCATATGCTCAATAGACGGCAAAGTGAGCATGCCCCTTCCCACACTCATCGAGTGCAATCACATGGCGGAAGATAGGACTGAGATCCCCACGCCAGACGTGGCGCGACACCATCCCCATCTAAAAACCATTGCCGATCATATCCCACCACTAGACGAAGATGCCCAGATCCTGCTGCTACTTGGCAGAGACATCATGAGAGCACACAAGATCCGCGAACAGCGAAATGGGGACCACAACGGCCCAAGCGCCCAAAGGCTCGATCTAGGATGGGTGGTAGTTGGAGAAGTATGCATAGACAGGATACGAGGACCCGACAACGTAGGCGCCCTACAGACGAACTTGTTGGAGAACGGTCGTATATCCCACTTCAAACCTTGTCCGAACCACTTTCAGGTCCACGAGAAGCTCGAGACCAAAAGGAACTACGGAGACGCGCCTGTGGCAAGAAAATACCCCAATGACCTAGGGAGTACAGTGTTCCAGACAACAAAGGACGACGACAAACAGGCGCCATCAATGGAAGACAAAGAATTCTTGAGGTTAATGGATAAGGAGCTCTTCAAGGACGAATTGGGCAGTTGGGTGGCCCCACTACCTTTCCGCTCGCCAAGAAGACGCCTCCCAAACAACAGAGACCATGCTATGTCTAGGCTCGCTTCGCTCCGCCGTAACCTACAAAGGAAACCGGAGACCAAGGAACACTTTGTGGCCTTCATGCAAAAAATCTTCCACAGTGGCCATGCAGAGTCGGCGCCCCCAATGAAAGAAGGCGAAGAATGCTGGTACCTCCCGTCGTTTGGCGTCTACCACCCCCAGAAACCTGGCCAAATCCGAGTGGTATTCGACTCCAGCGCTCAGCATCAGGGAGTCTCCCTAAACGATGTTCTCCTCACCGGGCCGGATCTGACGAACAGTCTTCTGGGAGTGCTGATCCGCTTCCGCAAGGAACCTATCGCCGTAACCGCAGACATTCAACAGATGTTCCACTGCTTCCTTGTGCGAGAAGACAACCGTAACTACCTAAGATTCCTGTGGTACCAAGATGACGACGTAGAAAAAGAAATCACGGAGTACCGCATGAAAGTACATGTCTTCGGGAACAGCCCATCACCTGCAGTGGCAGCCTACAGCCTCAGAAGAACGGCCCAAGACGGAGAAGCAGAGTTCGGGAAAGACGCCAGGAGCTTCGTCGAAAGAGACTTCTATGTGGACGACGGATTAAAATCAGTTCCCACCGAAGAAGAAGCCGTAGATCTACTCAAGAGGACACAAAAGATGTTAGCGAAGGCCAACCTAAGGTTGCACAAAATAGCTTCCAACAGTGCCACAGTGATGAAGGCGTTTCACGCAGATGATCAAGCACCAGATCTCAAGAATTTGGATCTGGGGACCGACACGCCTCCCATACAGCGGAGCCTGGGGATAAGCTGGAATCTTAAAACAGACACCTTTACGTTCCAGGTAGCCATCGAAGAAAAACCCTTCACACGTCGCGGAGTCCTGTCCACCGTTAACAGTCTCTACGACCCGCTAGGATTCGTGGCTCCTGTCACTATACAAGGGAAGTCCCTCCTCAGAGAAATGTCCTTCGAAAAACAGGAATGGGACACCCCACTACCTCCAGAAAAACGGAAAGAGTGGGAAACGTGGAAACACTCCCTGAAGGCCCTCGAGCAACTTCAAATCCCACGCCCCTATTCACCTATATCTCTCACCGCCGCACACAGCAAAGAGCTTTGCGTGTTCTCAGATGCCTCCACCAAAGCTATAGCAGCGGTGGCCTACCTAAAAACCACGGACGTGGATGGAAGTTGCCACATCAGGTTCATCCTTGGCAAAGCTAAGCTGGCGCCACAACCTGACCATACTATACCCAGACTCGAGCTGTGTGGTGCAGTGCTAGCAGTAGAACTGGCGGAGCTCATCGAGAATGAGATGGACAGCAAACCAGATGCCGTCAAACTCTACACAGATAGCAAGGTGGTACTGGGATACATCTACAATAAGAAAAGGAGATTCTACGTATACGTAGCTAACCGCGTAGAAAGAATTAGGAAGTCAACCCAACCAGAACAATGGCACCACGTGCCCACAGAGCAAAATCCCGCAGATCACGCCACCAGATCAGTACCCGCATCTCAACTGCAGAATACGTCGTGGCTCACAGGACCAATGTTTCTTGCGCAGCCTGCGGAAACGCTACCAACCCAAGTTGACGATTTTGAACTCGTGGATCCCGAAAAGGATACGGAGATAAGGCCCCCACAAGTATCCGTGGTACTCACCAATGTATCGCACAAAAACGCATTCGGATCACATCGATTCCAACGCTTCTCAAAGTGGACGGCCCTTCTGCGAACAGTAGCCCATCTCGGGCATATAGCCTCCTCCTTCTGCCAGACACCAGACGGTAAAACTACCGGTTGCCACGGCTGGCACATCTGCAAAGAGCTGCGCACCGTAGAGGAAATTACAAAGGCTAAGGAAACTGTTCTCAGTCATGTTCAAAGGGAAACATATGCGGAAGAGATCAATTGCATTCGCGGAAAGAAGAGTGTTAACAAAAACAGTCCACTTTGGAAGTTGAATCCCTTCATCGACAACGACGGCTTCATGAGAGTAGGAGGCCGCCTCAATAAGTCCCAACTGAGCAGGGAGGAAAGCAACCCTCTTATCATCCCTGGCCGGCATCACATCGCCACTTTGTTGGTGCGCCACTACCACGAACAAGTCATGCATCAGGGACGACACTTCACCGAAGGCGCCATTAGGGCGGCGGGCATTTGGGTCGTTGGCATGAAAAGGTGCGTGGCCAGTAATCTCCACAAATGTGTTAGGTGCCGAATGCTGAGAGGCAAAAGCCAAGACCAAAGGATGGCGGATCTACCTGTCGACAGACTTAATACAGAACCCCCCTTTACCTATGTAGGACTTGATGTATTTGGGCCCTGGATGGTCATCTCGCGTAGAACTAGGGGCGGACTAGCAAACAGCAAACGATGGGCGGTACTCTTCACCTGCATGAGTATGCGAGCGATACACATCGAGGTTATAGAATCTATGGATGCTTCAAGCTTCATAAATGCCCTCAGAAGGTTCTTTGCAGTCAGAGGACCAGTTAAACAAATACGCTCCGATTGTGGTACCAATTTCGTTGGAGCATGTAAGGAATTACAAATAGACAATAAAGACAATAGTATCAAAAGATACTTGCGCGACCAAGAGTGCCGTGGACTTTTAAGAGACATTGTGGTGCATCAAGCTAACCAAGAGCTACGCACCCACCTGGCTTCCCTTACTGGAAAGCCTGGCCAAAGGACTTTGATGCCAGTGGTACCGACCGGTATCACGTTGCTGTGGAAATATGGACCTTTGCAGTATATCGTTATGTTGTATGTATTGCACATATGTTCCACATAGCTTGTTATATAGTGGTATCTACAGATACCAGACGGGGAGTGTCCTGGAACTAGATTCCATATTCCTCTGTCTTCCCCTTTAGTTATGGGATTCATTTCTCCCTTCTTTAGTTGCCTGTCAGTTTCCCCTGTCCCAGCAGCAACGCTGTATGTAAAATGCAACATTATTGCAACATGTCGTTTACACAGCCTGTGTTGGTTGCCTGCAGCTCATATTCTCCTAGCTGAGAGTGGGCTATTCCTACCCCCCCTGTCCTTGCTGACAGTTAGTATAGTCCCACTTCCTATCTAGTGTGACCCTTACTCCTCATTTCCTTTTGACCCTGGACTCTGAGTGAGTAACTGCCTGCTATCACCCCAGCAAGGCCTTTTTGTTTTACACTGTCTCATTATTGATACACTGCACAGCAGACAGAGAAGCCCTCTCTCCCCACACTCCATCTACAAGCACCTATCTCCCTGTGTTTTCCCTCAATAAAACCAAGAAAGAGAAAAGGACTTGTCTGTGCTTTGGAAGAGGTGAGACACGAGTTAAGCTACCTGGAGTCATTCATACACCATTCGTGACCCTGGCTTCAGGATAGATATTAACGTTAACAAATCCAGGAATTCTTGACTAAATGCCTCATTTTTCCCTGGAGGGTGGTATACTACCAAAATGATGGCAGATGTTTAAGCATTGCTCCATTTTGCGCAGAGGAATGCAAAGTTTGTGGCTTTAAAGGCAGAATTTTTGGTCCAGAAATGGCAATTGAGATGAGATTTGTTGAGAAGAGCAACAATTCTTCCTATTTTGTCAATGGCTCTGGGGCTTTGGCGATTTGAGAAATTGCCTCATTGTGGCTACAAGAGGAGCTTTTGTTTAGCCAAGTTTCCATTAAAAAATAAATAAATCTGGTTTATACTCAGGATATTGTGAATTTTCATTTTGTGTTTGGGCACTGAACGGGCATTTTAGTAAAGCACAGGAAATGTCACGATAGGGAGACAAAGCGCAAAGTATCAAGATAAGATGGTGATCTAGAACCTAAACTTGTTGCATGTGGTATTGAAAATAGTTTACCCTTTCTAGCCAATAATGTATTCTTATTAAGGTCAGCTGATAGATTGAGAGGTTAGATCTCTGCTCTCTTTTTCCCTGCATAGAAATTGGGTATTGGAGAGAGGGGAGAAGGTAGAGATTCTGCTTTAGTGATAGTGAGCTAGTTGTCAGTCTCTTGGAAGTTTTTTGTTAATGGGGTTTTGTGTTGTGATGCGAGTCTCTGGGCTCTGTCGTTTTTGATACTTTCCTTCTATGGTTCTGAGTATTCCTCAGTTGTTCTCGGATCTGTTTGTTGTCCTGCTGCAGGGTTTGTATAGTAGTTTTTAGATCCTGCATAATTGCCATGTATTCATTTTTTATTTGACTAATTTCTTCTCTTAGCTGGTTAGTGCTCACTTCCCTTGAGGTTGTCTTTTCTTATGGACTCCTCTTTGAATTGTGTGACATCTCTCTCCAGCTATGTCAGATTGTCTGTGATACTGCTGGGGAATGTTTTTGATGTTCTGGGACAAGGTGTGGTATATTTGATGGCTGTATTTCTGGTTGGGACTAGGTCTTTGTTATGTATTGCTTTGCTGCCTGTCTTACTGTTTTTCTTCTTTTGGGAGGGTTGCCAGGAGTCCGGTATTGAACCGGACAGCCCGTTATTTGGTTACTCCAGTAAAAAATGAGAGATAATACCAGACATGTATGTGTCCGGTATTATGTCTCCGAACTTAGTAATCAATCGCGCGATTTCCGCTGAGAAGGGATAGAGCAGGGCTGCTACTGCCAGGGGGCTGGGCAGCTTCCTCCATCCTGATTGGCTGCTGCTGTGTAATGAAGCCAATCGGGATGGAGGTGGAACAATCTTGGAATTTGTGGGAGGAGCATTAAGATTAGTATTACTCGCCATGCACAGTATGACTGCAGGTCAGTTATTTATAAATGATCTGACCATTACGTCATTTGTTCTAAATTTCACTCCACTTGACTTTAAGTACATGGAAGACACTCTCATATCCCTGCAGACTGGTCTCACGGCTTTGGACCACGATTGTGCCATTGTTACTGTATAAACATTTGCAGTTAGCACAGTACTGTCTGATTCTTCCATATTATTTTCTGATTTCAGTGGTGTTGGACCTCCCCCCCTCCCCCCTAGGGATGGGGCTTATTAACCTTGTCTGTTTGCTGTCTTTTTTAATTTTTTAAAGCTCCGTTTACCTTTGTTGTTTTTTGTGTGAAAAACTCTTTATTTGTATCTGTGTGATCTCCGGTGTTGCTGGTATTGTCGGTGCAGTAGTATAGGTAGATTCTTACCGTTTGCTCTTTTGTCTGGGTTTCTGTTGGTATTTCAGTGCCTGTTCTGGTTTCCTTCTTTTCTTGTTTATTCCTTGGAAAAATTTGTTTTTTGCCGAATTCTTGACTTGCTTTTTCTTGAAAGACCTGTTTATTGCAACTTTCCTCACTAAGGCTGCGCTTGTAGCGACGGCGACGCTATGGTCGCTGGAAAAATCAAATAGAGATGACTTCCAGCGATCGCGACCAAACCGTCGCACTTACTATAAGCGCACACGGCGGCAATGCATTTGTTTTGCCGTGACGTCGCCGGCACTATAAGCGTAGCCCTAGAGGGCACACAGTTGATATGAGTTATGAGCTCATCTTAACAGCCGCATCTCTCACCTTTTATCAGAGGATCAATAAGTAGAAGGGAGGGGGAGAGGGGAGATACTGTGTGCAGTCATGCACATTGTAACATCAACGAAAGTAAGTACTGTAGCTAGGGGAAATCAACCCCTCCAATATTTCTGATCACAATGTTTATCAACTAACTTTTAAAGATCTTTTTAAAAAAAGATCAAGAAAATAGTTTCTGCACACTATCCCCAATCCATAGAAAAGAATATTTAGTATTAAAAATATTAAATGTTCATTAGGGTGAACTGTATACAAATTACAAACTATTTAATCCAAACAATTAAACAATAGAAAGGTGTATCTACTTTATTTCTGCTGCCTGGCTAATTTTGAGGGGGCAAAATGCGCGTTGGGCGCGCTTGGAGAAAGATGCTTGCAGAGCGGCCATGTTGCTGAAACAGCCCTGAAATAACCCCGCAATGAGAAATAAGCTGACGCAATCATCCCTGAAATTTGTTTGGAACTTGATGTTTTATTGTAACACAAGATTCTTATTGGAACAGACTGAGTAAAATGTTGCAGTTTTTTGTTTCCTGCTGCGATCGGTAATTTCACTGAAATTGTGAAATGCAAGTATTTCATTATACACTGCTGCTGAAATTGAATGGGTGACAAAGTGAAGAATTACTAGGCTGGCTAGAATATGTATAAAACTTCTAGAACACTATACAGCAGCCGAATATTTAATAACTGGTTTTGAGGCATGATATTTTGTTAATTAGGATAATTCTTGTAAATGTCCCTTTTCTAAACCTGATTTGTTCATTTGCAGTGCCTGCTGTTCTAGTTGACGGCAAGTCCTGAAGACACCAGTAATAGAACGTTGTTTGTTATACTCCCCCCAGTATAGTAACTGCAGAACTATAAAGCCTATGACTTGGCTAAAGGACATTATTACAACCACAATACTTTCTTGAGACTTATGATGAGAAATATGAGCTAAACATTATCTGAAGTATTGTGATTGAGCCTCGTGCTACATTTCTGCAAATTCAAGACCAGGAAATGTCATGAAATTGCTTTTGCATTTTACAAGTATATTCTCATATCTGTACTAGACTAAAGGAAATGAGATTAAACAATGTGTCCATACATTTGTTTTTATGCATTGCTTGTCAATTACACTTTTAAAGTACTTTATTTTTAGAAGCCATGTACAGTAGATGCAGATTTATTAATTGTTCCTGTTTGGTGGTAGGTTGTGGTATTCTGCACAGTCACTGCCTATGGAAACTATAACAAGTAAATGAGACTAGCTGTATCTGTACTCACAGTGCACACACTTAATACAACACATTAGTAGGGGTACTTGAATAACCAGACCTGCCTGCTATTCTACAGGGTTGATTATTGTTATGCAGGTTTTTTTGTCCCCCTGCCCTGTGCTTTTTGTGTTTCTCCTCCGATCTGTGTAACCATTAGCTTGTCATCAATCTGATGTTGATGATTCACGAAGATCGCTGTCATCCACTTTTGATTATCATGTCACCAATTTGATAACCATCTGCTACTCCTTTTATTTTTCACCTTCATCTGTTTCTCTAATCATTTTTCATCTGTGATAAAGTCTGCACCATCTCCCCATTTCCCAAGCCTGTTGTCTCGGTGTCCGTTTTGACGCATTTCTCTTTATCACCCTCATGCCCCTCTTCACACATCTTCCTTCCGTAGCAATAATCCTCGTCCCAAGCACCGACCATGTATTTTAGAATTCTAATGGTTTTTCATTACAAATCTGGGTCTACAAAAACCAGCCAGTTTCTGGGTAAAAAATATTTCCAATATACAGTATATCCCTCACAATACTCCTTGTGAGGAGTTTGTCTGCCACATGGTGAGCCTTGGTCTGTTACAGGATATGGGCTACTGATGTTTTATCTGTGTAAATTAAGCTCTGAGCACTGTTCTGGTATTGTAGTAATGCGTTGGATGCTTGGGACGCCAGTCAATATGCTGTGATGCTTCCCAGTGTTGGAGAAGACTTCAGCTCCATTTTTAAATTAATGTGACTAAATTCATCTCTGCTGTACAGCATATTGAATAAGGACGTAGATTTACCAACGGTCGATAAATTAGAAAATTGGCGTTATTCCCACAGGTGCGCCGACGGATTAACACAGTGGTGGTCCCTGGCTGTCCCATTCATCAAACTGAATGAGACTGCAAGGGACCCCTGCTGTGTTAATCCGATGGGCCATTAGTCTCTGCAGAAATGTCACTGAAATGTTGCAGCATGTACCCAGCATGTACCTGGGTCTTGTTGGTGATAGCCCCAGATTTTCCAAGGCACGTTTTAGAATACTCGTCGACGCACCTGTATGTAACGCCAATTTTATTTATTGACCTATGCACTAAAGCCTTATCGCAAGTGTTAAAGTAGCAATAAGGATATTTTCCCTTGTGGTGCTATATTTTTACATGTGGTGTATGCAAATGAGGAAATAACAACGAATTACTTATTCACATGCGATTCACTAAACTCTTATACATGGCAATATCAAGCTACCGCACCCAAATATTTATGTACTGTGTATTATGCCCACTATATACACAGGCAAGATGAGACTAGTCAACCGAGATTAGGTGATACAAAATATATAAGATTGTAGAACATATCAATATATTAACCCCTTTAATAGCCCAAGTTGCCTAGTGTTATGCCCGCAGACCAGACACGTCCTCTGTGCTGAAGGGGGAGGTAGGAATACACGCACCCGCAGCAAAGGGAGTGTGTCCGGAGTGTGGTATTAAGCGTTGCCAGGCCAGATGTAAGTAACGTAGACAATACTTGCCGGTACCGGGTATAGGAGTAGAATAGTGATTGCCTTGCCGAGGTCAGGGAGCGGAGAGATGAGGAAGGTCGAAGTCCAAGCCGTGATCGTGCAATGCCAGAGAATACGTAGTCCAAGGAGAGCCGAAGTCGAGAGCCAAAGGGGGTAGTCGTACGAGCTGTGTCAAAACCTGTAGTAACCAAGAGTACACCAAACACTTCCATACAGAAACTATGTCGAGCGATGAGTGCGGGCTCAGAGATGCTAGATAAGGCTGGGCTGACCAATCAGGGAAGGAGGCGGGTCAGGAGGACTGCAGGGAGCCTCTCTGGATAGGTGTGGCTGATACAACCCAGGTGAGCACTGGTAGCACTCTGATTACACCCGTGCGGTGTACAGGGCGGAGCCTCACAGCAGGAGTGGAAGTAGAAGAGTGGATGCTGGGCGTGCGCTCTGTAAGCTGCGTGTGCACGCGACCAGCGTTGGAGGAGGACACACGTCTGCGCGCCTGCCACTGAGGAGGAGGAGCGGTGGGACCTCCGAGGCAAGGGACCCTGCGGCGATGGAGGGGCTGACGGCCCGTGGAGGTAGTTAAGCGGAGGTTGTGCTGCGTGCCCTGAGTCTCCCTGAGGGTAGCCTGTGTGTTGCGCGGACGGCGCTGAGAAATCAGATTCCTAACACCTACAGTAGTAGTTCTGGATAATCCATGACTAGTTGGTTATTAAAGGGTGGATATTTAATCACATGGATATTATGCTTTTTTGTGTTCTATGTAACCTTTGCATCAGAGGTTAAATAATTCTCTGCCATAGTTTTGTAAGAAATGCAAATAATAGGGTTATGTAATAGGATCACTAGTACTAATATTGATTTTGTTTTAATGTTTATTTGTATCGTTATTTAACGCTGAGTTAATACAATTTTCTTTTATGCAAATGAGAATGCATATCACAACCCATTTATGTACAGTGGCGAGAAAGTTTGTGAACCCCTTCGGATTTTCACATTTCAAACCTAAAATGTTATTAGACCTTAATCTAGGTCCTAATAATAGATAAAGATAACCTGACACAAATGACACACAAACATGATACTTTTTCAACATTTATTTATCCACAAATGATTCAACATTCAATATCCGTGTGTGAAAAATTATGTGAACCTTTAGATTCAGTACCTGGTGGCACCTCCCGTGAGCAGCAATGACATAAACTAAACGTTTTCTGTAACTGCTGGTCAGTCTCTCACATCAGTTTTGAGGAATGTTGCCCTATTCCTCTTTACAGAACTGTAACTGTAGCTGGCGTTGGCTTAGAAAGGGCACGAACGATAAAACAATAAAAAAATGCCAGGACATCATCTTAATACAGTACATACTTCTAAACACACAAACCTACTGTACAGTATGTACAAGATGCATTAAGGACTGTCAGAACTCTGAATAACCTGCTTCTAGAACATAGAGATATGTGATAGACATGTGATAGATTTTATATATATATATATATATATATATATATATATATATATATATACACACATACACACATACACACATACATACACACACACACACACACACACGTTGACAAATCACCCAAAAATCTACTCGCCACCCAGTCCCGCCCCTTAAATTTTTTTAATAAATTCCTAGTAAGAACAACATTTGTTTTTGACATTAGTTTATTTATTGTATTACATTATACTACGATTAGTTCTTGTTACTTGTGTGTATGTGTGTGTAAATGTCGGATTTAGAAAAAAAGCCAGATGTGAATGACTAGTTTCCTGCACCCTTTAACCAGTGTCTGGACGCCCCCGCTTAACAATAACTAAAGCAGCAATCCCACCTGGGATCTTACCTGATCCGCAGTCCCTCAATGTCCAGGTACCCTAATTCCCGCAATGTTATACATTGGAGGGGAGGTGTTCCTTACCTGTCTTCTGGGTTAGGGGGGGATTCCGATGTTTCCCATGTGAAGCTTGAGTCAGTTATTTCAGTGTAGGTATAGGGCAGCTAAGATATATAGGGTAAATAAGATATCCAGAGAGTGAGACAGAGAGAGTGAGACAGACAGAGAGAGTGGGACAGACAGTGAGAGTGGGACAGACAGTGAGAGTGGGACAGACAGTGAGAGTGGGACAGACAGAGAGAGTGGGACAGACAGAGAGAGTGGGACAGACAGAGAGAGTGGGACAGACAGAGAGAGTGGGACAGACAGAGAGAGTGGGACAGACAGAGAGAGTGGGACAGACAGAGAGAGTGGGACAGACAGAGAGAGTGGGACAGACAGAGAGAGTGGGACAGACAGAGAGAGTGGGACAGACAGAGAGAGTGGGACAGACAGAGAGAGTGGGACAGACAGAGAGAGTGGGACAGACAGAGAGAGTGGGACAGACAGAGAGAGTGGGACAGAGAGAGAGAGTGGGACAGAGAGAGAGTGAGACAGAGAGAGAGAGAGTGAGACAGAGAGAGAGAGAGTGAGACAGAGAGAGAGAGAGTGAGACAGAGAGAGAGAGAGTGAGACAGAGAGAGAGAGTGAGACAGAGAGAGAGAGAGTGAGACAGAGAGAGAGAGAGTGAGACAGAGAGAGAGAGAGTGAGACAGAGAGAGAGAGAGAGTGAGACAGAGAGAGAGAGAGAGTGAGACAGAGAGAGAGAGAGAGTGAGACAGAGAGAGAGAGAGTGAGACAGAGAGAGAGTGAGACAGAGAGAGAGTGAGACAGAGAGAGAGAGTGAGACAGAGAGAGAGAGTGAGACAGAGAGTGAGACAGAGAGAGAGAGTGCGCGTGAGACAGAGAGAGTGCGCGTGAGACAGAGAGAGTGCGCGTGAGACAGAGAGAGTGCGCGTGAGACAGAGAGAGTGCGCGTGAGACAGAGAGAGTGCGCGTGAGACAGAGAGAGTGCGCGTGAGACAGAGAGAGTGCGCGTGAGACAGAGAGAGTGCGCGTGAGACAGAGAGAGTGCGCGTGAGACAGAGAGAGTGCGCGTGAGACAGAGAGAGTGCGCGTGAGACAGAGAGAGTGCGCGTGAGACAGAGAGAGTGCGCGTGAGACAGAGAGTGCGCGTGAGACAGAGAGTGCGCGTGAGACAGAGAGTGCGCGTGAGACAGAGAGTGCGCGTGAGACAGAGAGTGCGCGTGAGACAGAGAGTGCGCGTGAGACAGAGAGTGCGCGTGAGACAGAGAGTGCGCGTGAGACAGAGAGTGCGCGTGAGACAGAGTGCGCGTGAGACAGAGAGAGTGCGCGTGAGACAGAGAGAGTGCGCGTGAGACAGAGAGAGTGCGCGTGAGACAGAGAGAGTGCGCGTGAGACAGAGAGAGTGCGCGTGAGACAGAGAGAGTGCGCGTGAGACAGAGAGAGTGCGCGTGAGACAGAGAGAGTGCGCGTGAGACAGAGAGAGTGCGCGTGAGACAGAGAGAGTGCGCGTGAGACTGGGAATAGGTTTGTCGAACACTGTGTGTATATATATATATGTATGTATATATATATATATGTATGTATATATCTATATATATATCTATATCTATCTATATATATATCTATATCTCACATGGTGGGGAGTAACCTTTGTGAACCCACACAGTTAACCCCCTAAAGTAATCAACAGAAACTAGTAGTCCTTCAGGAGGGGGATATATATATTATATGTAGCTGAGTCCCCTCTTCTTAACTTCGGTGTGGAGGGGGGAGCTGCCTAGCTGATCAGGAGTGGTCATCTTGTTTCTTGCGCATGCGTAGTGCAAGTTGCAGCAGCCATCTTAGGTGGCTCTGCAGATAGAGGATCCTGGGACTTGTAGTCCTGCAGTACTCTAAGAGAAAGGGGATATGTTTGTCGCGAAACCACCCCGCGAGGCAGTCTGACGGAGGGAGGCAACGGAGCAGGTAGTGTCCAGGGAACAGTGCTTCCCTGGACTAGGCCTAGACTTGCCCGTTGGGCCCCAGCTAGGCCCTAAGTCATCTCAGTGAAGTATTGTAGGGAAAGCTCCATTTAGAGATGCTTCCCCTCTATGGCTATTAGTGCTGTTGCATCGTTGGCCACGCGGTGCCCTGCTGTCTGGGACCAGTTCACAAACCACATAGACATTTACGTGAAACACTCCTGCTCGAGCTCACCCACGAGGCGGATGAAGACCCTAAGGCGTAAGGGGATTGGTGTCGGAGGCCCCACTGCGTGGGACCTGACTGATCCTATTCCACCAGCTGCACCTGGGTACAGGAGTGCCCTGGAAGGTATACGTGCACCAACGGTTCACAGGGGTAGCGCTACCTCATATTGGTTGGGACTGACATTGGGAAGGACACCAGGGTTATTGGTGCCACCGCACCCTTCGTACTTTGGGGAACTTCCTGGTGTTGGGCTATTGGGTGTACCCTGGTGGTTACCATTGTTATTTATTACATGTTTGTCAGTAAACATTAGTTATATACCTGTGTATGTATTGTTCATTACTGTATTGGTTCCTGTGGGGGGTTATCCCGCCAACGCTGGGATCCCTCATAGGTGGTGGCGCTGTATTGAAAGGAGAAAGAGCTCACCCCAGGCTCCCAGCGGCGGAGGCTCGGGCCTCGGGCCTCATGTGAGCAAACAGGTATAGCAGCACGCAAAGTTTCCCTTAGTCATAGGGAAAGGGCTACATATATATATGTATTTATCTCCTATCTATCTCTCCGCTATCTCCAAAGAGAGATCTGCTAAAGGAGCTTCACCAATGAAAACTTTGGTCCTTCAAAGTTCGGCAATTTTTTCATCCATTTGTAGATAGCACCTAAAGAATTCTTAAACATTGATGTGTTCTCTGCTGTGATCCACATTTAGTTGAAAAATGGCCCATTAGAGCGCTGTTGGTTTAAAAAAAAAAAACTACTAAATTGTATCCAGGATTGTTTTTTGTTACTGTTCTGTAATGTTCTCCAGTTCTGTTTAGGATATGCATCTGAAGGAAGTTACCTGCAAATTTCAGTCCCAGTGAGGACATGGGAATTTCTACCAGAGGAAGTGTCTGGCCAGGACTGGATTTTGGCTACCAATTTGCCCTCCCTAGCAGTAAGTCCTGGTAAGAGTAGGCCTTTATTATCCATCATGGGTTTTCCCCACTCACAGCAATACCCTTGAGTGACAGGGGAGGAGGTGGAACTAGGCCTGGGTTTACCCAATCCTGGGTCTGACCTGGTGCCCTCCTCCTACTGTACTTATGGGAGTTGCAACCCAAATTTAGTTAGTGCCTCTCCCCACTTGAGAGAGGCAGGTCACACACAGTTTGCCTGGATATTGGTCTTCCCTGTTCCTCTTCCCCTAGGGGGAGATTGATTGTGTACTTTTCCCCTGACCTTGTTAGAGGGTCAGGGAAGAGCAAGGACTGTTGCGGGGGCCCTTGACACAGAGTGTAGGTCCAGGGACCATCCTACAGCTGGATACAAAGCCAGAGACTGCATTGAGCAGAAGACTGCCGTGACTGTGTGGCTGAACAGAATAAAACTGTTCCAGTTATTATTACCTCATGCCTGGTGTGTAATCTTTCCGGGTGGAAGGAAAGGGGATTGTGTTCTACCGTAGGAGATTGCCTCCATACATCTGGAGCCTGCGGCAGATGGAGGCGCTGTACCACTAGAGATCAGTGTTGGTTATGTATCCCAGAAGCATGTCCTGGGTCCCCATAAACATCGGCGGAGAACTCGGCATTCTGTGAGCCTACAGGTAGCATGCACCAAACACCTAGTAACGGGAATCTCCCAGAGACCGGGGGAAACACCGTTACATAATATTAAAAATCTCTTGGCACTGACCAAACTAAATGGTTAAGGCTCCGGCCCCAGTGTGCACGCATGAGCAACGGAGCACCTAGCGGCGCTCGTGGCCTTCACCCGAGCGATCTGAGGACTTCAGATCACTCGTGACGGGAAGGTGTGGCGGGGATGCGGCCATGACATCACACGGCTGGTTCGCCCTCATTGGCTGAACCGCCGCCGATACGTGGCCATTGCTCGGCCGCCGCTCTATAAGTCAAACTTCTTGACTTTTCAAAATGTGGTTGCGCTTTGTGCATACGCGCACATGGACTGACTGGTCGGCCCCATAGAGGGTCGTCTTTTGTTCGCACTGCGCACGCCGTCGCATGCTTAGTCGCGATCAATGGAGACAAGGTGTTAGAAGGATCCACTAAAGTACTAACTCCCTCTAATACTGGTAACTTGAAATGCAAAGAAACCAGGGCATTATGCGCCAACAACTGACTTTGGAGAGAAATTTCACCTTGCTCTCTAAAGGCTCCAGTCAGTTGGTTAAAGGACATATTGAATGTTTAACCGCAGATATAAGTTACATGTTATTTTGCCCCTGTGGGATTAAGTACATTGGAAGGTCTATTTGTCTTCTTAATGTCAGATTTTTGGAACGCCGGAGGAATGTTATCAAAGGTCTTCTCAAGCATAGTGTTTCCAAACACAACAGCATTTTTCCTAAAAAAACAAACCCAAGTATTTAAGGATTGTGGGACTTCTGCATATTACTCCCCCCCCTCTCAATTAGGGGGGAGGATAGGTTTGATGCCCCATTGCATTAGAGCATCCTATTGAATGTATACTTTGGCCACTCTAGCTCCTACTGGTTTTAATGAGTGCATAGGTACCAGTACATTGGTTTAATTCAGGGTGTACCCTCTCCTGTTGGTATTTTATATCTAAACTCTGGATAATCCTCTCTTAATTGATTCTTGGTCTACTCTGACTCCCTGTGTGAACCTACTATTTCTCTCTGTGGATCTGGGCACCAACGTGAGCTATTGAGCTCAAGGGGACCCCTCAATCGTTTGTATGGTGTGGATAATAGTCACTGCTTACCGGTCTCTCTTCTCCTATGTTGCTGTATGTCAATTAATTTGAAATGGGAAATACCCTTTGAGCAATTGGATCACCACGAATGATCCCGCGGGATGTTGTCCCTTACATCAGGAGATGACGGGACTCCTTGACCACTACCTTACTGTGAGATTTTTCTCTCAAATGCACTTTTCCTCATTACACTTGTGAGTAAGCCTATCTATAGGTTTTTAATTTGTATCATTACATTTTTATACACAGATTTATGCGTGCATGTGGCACGCGCTTTTCTTTTTTCATAGATAGATATCTATCTCTCTCTCTCTCTATATATATATATATATATATATATGTATAGTGTAAATAGAATAGTCTGAAATCACTTTTTCATACAAGCACTTCACAATTCCATCCATGTATCAAACTACATTTACTGCTTTACAGTTTGGAATTGCCAAGTCATGCACATTATAAAAATAGTTATTAAATCTTATTCCTTGTATATCATAATGTATTAAAGCAGCAATCCCTACTGATTGATCGATATATATATTATACATATGTGTATGTATATGTATGTATGTATATGTATGTATAATATATATATCGATCAATCAGTAGGGATTGCTGCTTTAATACATTATGATATACAAGGAATAAGATTTAATAACTATTTTTATAATGTGCATGACTTGGCAATTCCAAACTGTAAAGCAGTAAATGTAGTTTGATACATGGATGGAATTGTGAAGTGCTTGTATGAAAAAGTGATTTCAGACTATTCTATTTACACTTGTCAATATTTTCATTTTATTTACTTCACGAGTAAGATCTTTCCTCGCTGGCACAATTGTCATTCATTATTAGCTTCACAAAGTAACCCTCCTAACGTCTCCCAGTTATTTTTAAATCATTGAAAGCAAAGCATTTCTCCTCTCCCCAAGAACAATAAAGGAAAAAAACCTCCTAGGATACCAGCTGTTAAATGAGTGAGCTTCCATATTTAATAAATTCTATTAACAATACACCCCCATGTCACATTCTAGGTGAACAGGCCCTAATTAAAAGCACACACCATCTGCTGGTGCATGGCAGCAGGGTGGCACGCCACAGCCAGCACGCTCCTTGGGACTGAAATGTATTATGTATGAGCGGTGTCTGGGAAATGTCAATGAGCTGATAGAAGCCGAGAAGCTGTTTAGCACCATCTAATGGGCACATCTGTGATGAAAGGTGGTTGTGTGTTTTTTGTTTTTTGCAAATGAAAAACTGTTTCTTTGATTACATTCCTTTTATGCATTAGAAATGTTACCTTAACGCACACAAAATGAAACAAAAAAATGTTGGCTAGATAATAAATGTTGGCAAAAGATGTATGCTGGGATATCCCTGTTGTGTATTTTTTTTTTAAGTTTTTTTAAATTTTTTAAGTGAATCACACTTAAATATTTGAATTCATAGCACACTGTTACGACTGTGTATATTTGATATGTGCTTGTGTAATATATACGGGAGGGATTGTTGTTTGATGGCTGCTCAGTCACAGTGCATGGCAGGCTGCTGGGCTTCTTTGGCTGCATTGTCTTTTGGCTCTCAGCTGGCAGCTTGCACTGTAACTATTCAGTCATCTTTAGATTGTTTACTATACATTACATCCTTGTGGATCTGTAAAATATGGTTTATAGCTCAGCTCTGATTACTGCAGTTTAGGAAGGCTGCCGCATTACTTCTTTGATTTATGATTGAGCACCTAACTATATACCTTCACCCTTGGAGTGCCCCTGTGTCATGCTCGGTATTGCATAAGGACTCTACCTACCCCTGTGGAACTGACAACGTCCTAATTCCCCTTGCACGTGCTGCGTAGCCCCATGGATTCTGATTAGAAGCTACTTTTACTTTTCTCCATGCAGAAGGCCGCTTCTACTTCTACTGTTGCTGCCTGCTGGGTAATCCCATCACCCCACATGGTCAGAGAAGGGAGGCATCCGCACTCTAAGGAAGCCCTATGGACATGGCATTGGCAATAAAGTGGGGCTTCTGTGTCTGAGAGTAACATTGTACCGGGGTATTCTTTTAAAAATGACACATGCTGTATTAACGTGTACATTTTTAGAACACTCGTTTTTCACAAAACCCCATAAACAAATTTTTAATCACACAGATATGGAGACAGAATTGATTGACACATTACCTCTGTCATTCAAGTGTACCCACTTTTGTTAATAATGAAGCACTGTGTGTGGTAGAGGACATTTACAATACATTCAGCCTTGACAAATAAACATAACACAGTTTTGTATTTTTCTGATCATACTAGGGGACAAGTCACCCAGTCTCCCTTTTGTATGCTAGTTTTAAGGTGGTACACCCCAGAACTTGTTTGAGAAATCCAGATAGCAGTTGTATTTCTGGAAGTAGACATTTTTAGAGACTGTAGTACGACAAGAAGAGATAACCACATTGAAATCTTCTTGTACCACTTTGGAAGGCACCACTCTTTTAATCTTGTAACATAATTGTGTTTTCTGAAGTACACAATGTTACTTTACCGACAAAGTTAAACACTGCTCTTAGGAGCTAGAAAGCCACTGTAATCACCACAACTCTAGGCTGGGTCCTCCTGAAATTCATAACATCCAAAATGAATGTATGTTAATGGGGGCTGTATTCCCTGCAACAAAACATGCTGTACTGCTTATAACAATAAGTATTTCTATACACTACAAATTCCATAGAGAAATTAGATCTCTAAGTAGTCCAAATTACAGACCATTGCAGTGATTCTATCCTGAGCTCATACTTAACAATGCAGTCTGTCATTTTTGATTTTGGAAAAATAATAATGTGAAATAATATTTTAGTGAACTCTTATAAAATGGTAATACAAAATTGAATTTTCCAATTTTATATGGAAAGACAGTAGGCCAAGAGTAACGGTTATGTTGGCCCCAAGAATTGGCGGAGGCATTGGTGTTCCAGACATAGTGAAATACTATCATGCAGCCCAACTGAAACAAATGGTGATGTGGAATAGTGACCCCACTACTTGTTGATGGTTGATGATAGAATCCTCCTATGCAAGTCCTCTCTCCCTCTCGACGGCTTTATGGTCCCAACGAGGGGGTGAAAGGATGGAATGAGCCTGGGATCTATGAGATGCACGTGGAAGATATGGATCAAATACAGTATAAGAAAAAATACAATTTATCTAGATGCCCTTCCTGTTTAATCCCTATATTTAACAACCCGGATTTTTCACCGAGTTGCTCCCAAACATTTGGCGCAAAATTAAGAGAGATAAATTTTAAAACAGCAAATGATTTGATAATGGATGAAAAGATCCTATCATATCAGGAGCTCAAAAAGACATACCAAATGCTAGATCTACAATCTTTGTTATCTGCAGATTAGACATTTTCTATCCACAATTTCACAAAAAGTAGGTTTTTCTAAATTAACAAAATTTATAAACAAGGCACATATCAAAGATGATTGATTTCGGGGATAGACACGGAAATAATATATCCAACAAAGATCCATGAACATAATTATATGTTGAAATGGGCAGCAGACCTTAATGTTGAAATAGACAAAGATGACTGGGAGGAGATTTGGGAATCGGCAGCCAAAACATCAATTTATACAACAATAAAGGAGAACATATACAACATTCTATTTCATTGGTACTTAACCCCAGATAGGCTGAGCCATATCTTCCCAGGTACTCCGGACCTATGTTGGAGAGGGTGTGACCTGAGAAGAAATATGGTACATATATGGTGGACTTGTCCACAAATCCAGAAATTCTGGATTATAGTTCAGGACTTGATCCAAGAGATCACGGAATTAAGAATACCGATAGATCCCATGAACATCTTGCTCTCTAAACCAATAGATATCTTTCAGGCTCACACGAGAAAACTAATCTCCTTTATCCTAACTGCAGCACGCTGCTCTATAGCTGCATCTTGGAAAAAAATAAATGCCCCATCTAAACGTGCAGTAATCAAAAGGATAAACGAAATATGGTTAATGCAGAAATTATCAGATCAACTTAACCAAAAAATGGACCAATTTGATAAAATATGGGAATTATGGACATATAATTAAGAAAAAAACAGAGAAGAGATATATTGAGTATTTAGAAATATCATTATAAAAGTGAGATAGTATATCATTTGAGCCGTGGAGGGTTGGGACTTCCTCTCTCTTCTCCATCTGAAATTTCTTTATCACTCTTTATAACTAGCCACATTCCCCCTCCATACTTCATTCCCTCCTTTCTTCCCCACAATTCATTCAATTTTTCTTACATTCTCCCCCTTCTCCCCATCTTTTCCTCTATCTCTTCTCTCAATCTATCCTCTTCTATTAATAGAAAAAAATTGAGGATTGTAATAATAGAGTGTTATGTTTTAAAAGTTAAACATTCATTACTATATGTAGTAAAAAAAATTATCTTATACTATATAATTGAAAAGCACTGTATGCCTGCCTGCCTGCCTGCATGCAGGCTGGCTGGCTGGCTGTTGCCTGGATGTTCGGTGTCCCTAGGGGAAATCTCATTGGTCCCTTGGGCCGCCCCCGCACACCTCTTATTGGCCTGAGGCGGAGTGACGGCCCAAAGGACACACAGTGTCACACACACACACACACACACACACACACACACCTCACCCCCACCCAAGCTCATCCCCTCCCCCAAGCTCACCCCCCCCAAGCTCACACCCCCCCCCCCCGCGCGTGACAGGCCGCGCGAGATGGGAGGGGGGGATGCCCCTCCGGTCCCGGCTCCCCCCTGTCACCGCGGGACAGGAGATGGGAGGGGGGATGCCCCTCCGGTCCCGGCTCCCCCCTGTCCCAAGATGTCATCTCCCGCTCTCTTCCCCACCGGTCCCGGAGGCTCCGCCTCTCCCTGTTTCCCGCGCATTCACCCCCCCCCCCCATCCACGTGCGAGCTGCCGGACGGGTGAGGGAGCTGCCAGACGGGTGAGGGAGCTGCCGGACGGGTGAGGGAGCTGCCGGACGGGTGAGTGAGCGGCCTTCACCTCCCCTCACCCCCCTTCACCTCCCCTCACTCACTTCCCCTCAGTGAGTTTACACATGTGCACCCCCTTAACCCCTCTCCCTGCTCACACCAGGGCCCTGTAACCCTTCCACTGCCGGGGAGCTCCGCAGTGCGATCTATATACATCGGCAGGACACATTCTATATATACACAGCAAATTGCATCTGTATGCAGAGAAATAGATCTGTATATAGAGTATTCCTCTGTGTATACAGTATGATGTGCCTGTATACAAAGTAGCATATTTTATGTGTTATATACAGGACTTTTTATAGTGCAGAGCTCTGTGTATAGTGCATGTGCACAGTGCTGTGTATAGTGCATGTGCAGAGCGCTGTGTATAGTGCATGTGCAGAGCGCTGTGTATAGTGCATGTGCAGAGCGCTGTGTATAGTGCATGTGTAGTGCGCTGTGTACATCTAAATGTGTATCTTACACGTAGGCAAACTAAAACATCCCGGGCAACGCCGGGTCTCTCAGCTAGTGTTATATATTTTATATAAATATTTTGTATATATATATTTTATCTCCATTTACACTGAAGTAATATAAATATTTAGGTTTATAATATCCTTTTAAATAAAATGATGAAAAATAAATAAATAAAAATAATTATAATTAAAAAAAAATGGTAATCATTTGTTTAAAAATTACAAAAAGAGGCTTTATAATCAATTACTGCACTTTAGGAAGTGCTGCAACATTTTCCTTTTTATTGGTTGTGTGCAAAAGCATCATTGTTTGACCCCTTGAGTGCCCTTTTGCCTTACCTACAAATATGAACAAAATGTCGGTTTACATACTGTACTATTGATTATGGGCCAGCCAGTCAAAATATAGATCACCATATCATATTCTGCATCGCAATGTTTGAAAAAGCAACTTGTTCTGAGAAAATGCTGTGTAATCACGGGTACAACACAGCTGTCCCAAAGGACACCGTTTTAAACATTTTGATTGTGTCAATTTAATTGCCAGTCTAGAGGCTGAAAGAACGTACAGCGGTGTATGTATCGAAGCAATTTGAGAAATATTGTGGGATTTTCACCCTATATGTAGTACCTATTAAAGCATGTTGCCCTGTCTGCCCTAGTTTGCTTTATGGGGAGTGAGTAGGAGCAGTTAGGGATGTGTTACATAGTGCACAGATTATAATGTGATGTACAGTATCGCATTTTATTTCTCTCTTCACCACACTCGTAGTCTTTTATTTGACCAGAAAAAATCCTCCACATCTGGTATATGTCTTAAATGTTACATGAAATGTAAGATATTGTTCTCACATATGCCACATCTCTGCGCCAAAAAACAGCAGTGCATCAAAACACTTTTCTCTGGGTTGATACATAGGCCCCATCTTGACATAATAGATAATGGGACATATATTCTAAGTGGTGCTCTGCCATATAACACACCTCACAGCCAATTTAGTGGCATAAAACAACTTTTAGAGCTGGAAGGTGTCTTGTAGAATAGCACCACTTCGTTAATATCAGAGGAGCTTCAAAATTGCTCCAATAATTTTTTATTTTTTTTATTTTTTTAATAAAGCTGTATACCAAATTGTAATGTGTACGTTGCATGTCTTCTATGAAAGATAACATTTATTTCACAATTCAGGATAATGGAGAAATGTCTCCCATCTTTACATGGGTGGCTAGTGGGGGCACCCTAGAGCTGAACCGTGTTCATTTCAACTTGTTCCTAAAATACTTGCTTACCGGGGAAGGTGCCACCGGTAGCATCACCTCTAGGGGAAACAAAATGGCATTTAAATCTCCTGCATTATGCGGACTAATAGGAAGTCGTAACGTCAACATGGTAGGCATCTCGGGAACCCGGGCACCCCACTGTGCCCACATTTTTGTTATAGAAATATTTTAAAAGGGAGGGGGGGCGGGGCAAGTCAAGGATTGCACCTTTTTTAAGCGTAGTGCCCCTCTCTAGTCCTCCCCTCCACAAACCCCCCCGGCCCCAAACAAGTCCGGCTATAAGGATATCCCAGCTTCAGCAGTCTTCGACTGAGCCACTGATTGAGCCTCCTGTGCTTAAGCTGGGATATCCTTAAAACCTGACGTGTTGGGGGGATTTTGTGGATTGGGGTTGATAACCCCTGATGGAGAGGAACTTTTTAGTGTAAAGTGAATGGGTACTCCAGTATTGGGTAATACCTTTTTTTATTATTCGGACTAACAATTTATATTATAAGACAAGCTTTCGACTGTTCTCCCTCTCCCTCAGGTCAGCAATACATTTTGTTTTAAGATTTTACTTTTTTGTTTTTTTGCAATTCAAGGTATCCAAAGTGTAGTCGGCTCATTCGACCTCCGATCTTGAGGGAGCAGAGAGAATGGCATATTACTTAGTGTTAACTGAAAGCCAGAAAGTACAAATTCATGATTACATTATATTCTAATTATTTTAAAGGAGAGGGTGGGGTAGAATAAAGTGTCAATGCATAAAATATTAACACTGCTGTCACTTAATCAATTGCACGTCTCCTGTATTAACACTGGCGAGGTCTCTGCTTGTAAATGTAAAATGAGCAGCTCAAGAGCAGCAGCCCATTAAACAACCTAACCATTGCTCAGCTGCAATTTGACCAATCTTTAATGCAGATGCAATGGTTGTTCTGCAGCTTTGACCAGACGTGGAAATAATAGCTTCCGATCAACTGCCAGCTGTTTATGTATTTGTATCTCTTTATGTATTCTCTATAAAAGTTTAAATTTCCATCACCCACACGTTTTTATAACCTATTGATGCCATTGAATAACTTCATCTGAATGCACTTAAGAGTACATCAGCAGTGATTTTTGTGTAATTAGTAGGAACACGATGAAGACTATGAGGCTCTGACCATGTGTGTGTGTGTTCTTAACTTGCCTGAGATGCAGTGATCATTCTAACCGCAGGATCAAACAAATGGGAGCACAGCCTGCTATTGACTTGCTCACCTTTTTTAACACCTTTAAACTCAGAAACCTTTAACTAAAGGTTTGTCTATGCTGAGCTCAAACTAGATGAGATTAGTGATCACTTTTAGAATGGAACGTGACATGATGGTTAATTTCATTATACGCATCTGGAGAATTAATGTGACCAATGTCACATTTTACATCTTATAACTGAGCTGAACATGAGTGTCGATTTGACACTCTAAACAAAGACGCTTCAATGCGCATCGTATATTAAAAATGATTTCATTAATTTCTAGGCCTATATGTTGTTGTTTTTTTGTTTGTTTTGTTTTTTTAAATAAGGATGTGCCATTTAGTTTAATCTTTTGGCCAAAACATGTCAGGTCTGCCTGTGGCAGTCAGTTCTGTGGCAACAAAGAATGATGCACTCGGTAAGCTATTTGCAAAATCCATCAAATGTTTTATTAATTATAAAAGAATAGAATAAATTCCCTAAAAAGAGATGACATTTCTACATTATAATGACCAATCTATATAATTTACACCGATAATGGCACTCATACGTGTGACCTACATTGCATTTATAGAGTGGAGTGACAGATGCACAAAATCCTCTTATTCTCAATATCATGCAGGTTCAAAAAAAAGCTTGTCTTTAATAAATTGGGTTACCAGACATCCCGGGATAGTCCCGGTGACAATCTGTCCTGGTTTTGCCAGGAATAATGGCTGTGCAGTATAAATACATCTCTGGCCATGAGGTGGCACTGTGCTGCTCACGCAGCTTCTCTCTCTTGCTGCAGTGTGCTGTCACTGATCAGGTAAGTGTATGGGTAAGTGACAGGGGTGAGGGATAAGAGAGACAGGAGAGAGGGAGAGAAATCAATACAGCATAATTGGGGACCCTATTAGAAAAATACCATTATAATATTTATTTTAAGTGTTTAAATAATTTTTTAATGTGTCCTGGTTTTTATTTTTTGGATATTTTGATCACCCCATCAATAAACAATTGACCCAATAATGGTGTAGTCTATTTGGCTTATAATAATAATAGCATGTTCTTGTATAGCGCTGCTAGTTTTACATAGCGCTTTACAGAGACATTTTGCAGATACAGTCCCTGCCCCGTAAAGCTTACAATCTATGTTTTTGGTGCCTGAGGCACAGGGAGATAAAGTGACTTGCCCAAGGTCACAAGGAGCCGACACCTGGAATTGAACCAGGCTCCCCTGCTTCAAACTCTCAATGCCAGTCAGTGTCTTTACTCACTGAGCCACTCCTTATTTTGCTTTAGAGGCTTGCAAGTCACCACATTTTTTTCACAATGCATTTGTTGGCAGCAGTAAGTCCCAATAGTCCTGATACCGTGAACAAATTTTAGAGAGGCTCTCTGGCACACAAGCGTGTATGTGCTGTGTTACGGCTCCCTCCTTCACAAAACTTGAAAAGTGCATTCTCTAGCGCACAAACTGGTCTGTGCTGCAGCTCACTCCCTCTATGTCACACGTGTAAATGCCCGGACACTCATTACGCTTCTCCTTTTTATACTAGTCATGTGAAGTCACCAGTATTGGGTTTCAATATATAAAACCAGGAAAAAAAGAGAGTGCTCGCACTAAAATCACTTCAACAAGAAAATAATCGGATAAACCTAGAATAATTAAGTTCTACATTGAAATCACGGGTTGAACGCTATTAAATAAAACAAATCCGCCAATGTTTTTCTTTCACCCCAACAATTCCTTCTCCTAATTCCCTCTTCTGATTCCCAAATTAATTTGATCAATTCCAATGCATGTCCATCTCCCTAGTCGAGGCTTTATGTACTTTTGGTCTTACAATGAATGTAATTCCGTATGGGCCATATTTTTTAATTTGGTGTTCTGTGTCAACGACATAAAGTGCTTTACATTCCCCACATGTATATGAACCTGTCATTACAGGAGATCTACGACTTTGTTTTAATGAAAATGATTATGGGTAAGGAGATCAGCTAGATTGTTTGTTTGATCTCCTATTGCATAACATGACCCTATCGCCAGGCGCTGGTTTTAGTTGGGGTTACAAACATAAAACTTGCCAATGTTTTTGCAATACTGAGGGTAATTGGTTTGATTGCGACTATATGTTTCAATAAATCTGTCTTTGCATCAGAAACTTGTTATGAACATTTCCCAACTACTGCAAGCTGATGTAAGAGCTTTACCAATTGCATACAGGCATACCCCGCTTTAAGTACGCTCACTTTAAGTGCACTCGCGAGTAAGGACATATCGCCCAATAGGCAAACGGCAGCTCACGCATGCGCCTGTCAGCACGTCCTGAACAGCAATACTGGCTCCCTACCTGTACCGAAGCTGTGCGCAAGCGGGGAGTCTATAGAGCCTGTTACACATGTGTTATTTACATCAGTTATGCACATATATACCAATTGCAGTACAGTACATGCATCGATAAGTGGGGAAAAGGTAGTGCTTCACTTAAGTACATTTTCGCTTTACATACATGCTCCGGTCCCATTGCGTACGTTAATGCGGGGTATGCCTGTACTGAGTCCTTTTGTAATTCCTCCATTGCATCGAGGGAAAGAGGAAAGACCATAATATAGTCCATCGCATTGGGATGCGGGACATGTAGACGGTGCTTACAGGGTTAACATTTAGCAGCACAATGAAATATATAATACTGTGGGTCTGGGTTTTGAGCTCGCTAACATTGTGTATGTCTATATGCAGATGTGAACTATAAATGTCAAACTCTCTTTATTTAAGCTGATCTCTACTTTTATCCCTCTTCTTTTTGCCAAGAACTTATGCCATCAGGAGAACACGGGATGCTTTCAGAGACAAAAAATGTGTTGATGATTTTCCTGAAATACAAACTTTAGTTCAACATGCTAAAGAAAACTTGGACATGATTCGGCGGCAGGTAAGACCCTTTGCATTTTTAAAGCATTGCTACCACCTAATCAACTATATATTTTTTTAAATAAGGTGAAGAATGGAAAGCTGTTACTACAAGTAAGTGACTAACGCAATAACCTATTGAGGGTGTTATTTACTACACCACAATAATGCCTTTTGTGCATGATCTGTTATTCATGTAAATAACCTAGAACACTTCGTAAGAACTACCACACTATTGCCTTTCAAAAGTTGAAAATCTGCGTAATATTCCATATCCTACTAGCCTCCGTGCTTGGTAATGCAGGGTTTGTGTGTTTGTGTGGGTGTGTGTATGTATGTATATGCGCATTTATATGTGTGTGTGTGTGTGTGTGTATATATATATATTTTTATATATATATATATATATATATATATATATATATATATATATATAATAAATAGATAAGAGCAAGGCACTCCGTCAGGTAGATGAAAGTGGGTGCAAATCCTATATAAACCAAATGGGTAATACGATACCGTGTGACCGAATATCAGAGGCAGCACTCCACGGGTTAGTCAAAAGATTTTGTATTTAGTGAGACATAAAAACCAACGTTTCGGTCCTCCACACGGGACCTTTCTCAAGGTGATTTATAGATAGATAGATAGATAGATACACACACACACATATAAATGCGCATATACATACATACACACACCCACACAAACACACACTGCATTACCAAGCACGGAGGCTAGTAGGATATGGACTTATACACAGATTTTATATATATATATATATATATATATATATATATATAAGAGAAAGAAACAGGCGCACACCTAGTGCATTACCATAATAAAAATGTATTAAAGGAACATAAAATCTAACAAATGCCCACTCACAAAGGTACAGCAAATATAAGCGTGTATGAGATAGGCTCTCATGTGCCAAACAGCTCAATCACCAGCGTCCGGCTGCAGTCAATGGCGTCGTCACGTGAGTCTCCTCCGTGGAACCGGAAATGGGGTCCTTCGCCTTTGGTGTTCAATAGGACAGGTCCCTCCAGGAAACGAAAGCCCTCAATGTTACTAGTATGGTTAGTTATTGGCCGTGAGAGCCGCACACGAGAGCCAAAGTTCTATGAGCAAGTAGCAGCAGTGTTCGTGGGCAAATGGCGGCCGGAATCTAGCCACGCCCTACGCGTTTCGTCATCAATGACGACTTCTTCAGGGTCGATCCCCTGAAGAAGTCGTCATTGATGACGAAACGCGTAGGGCGTGGCTAGATTCCGGCCGCCATTTGCCCACGAACACTGCTGCTACTTGCTCATAGAACTTTGGCTCTCGTGTGCGGCTCTCACGGCCAATAACTAACCATACTAGTGACATTGGAGGCTTTCGTTTCCTGGAGGGACCTGTCCTATTGAACACCAAAGGCGAAGGACCCCATTTCCGGTTCCACGGAGGAGACTCACGTGACGACGCCATTGACTGCAGCCGGACGCTGGTGATCGAGCTGTTTGGCACATGAGAGCCTATCTCATACACGCTTATATTTGCTGTACCTTTGTGAGTGGGCATTTGTTAGATTTTATGTTCCTTTAATAAATTTTTATTATGGTAATGCACTAGGTGTGCGCCTCTTTCTTTCTCTTTCCTTTTTTCTAGATATCACTAGGGACTGGTGATCCCTTTGAAACGGGCTGCAGGAAACTGAAGACATTGCCATTGGAACAGGACTTTATGTATTGAAGGTTTTTTATCTTTATTCATTTTTTGACAATTTTTTCTATTTTTTACATATTAAATATATTTTTTAGATTTTTTTCTACATTTTTTAGGGTTCAATTGTCAAGAGATCGTAATTATATTGTATTATTTTAATGTTTTTATCATAGTGTACTAGCCTAATTTTAGCCGCCCCGCTAAGCACATCCATTAATAGCAACTGTTTTTCCAAATATATTCTAAATATATATCAATTGGGTTATATAGCGGCGCTACTTCAAAAAATGTATTTGCTCGTTTTATATATATATATATATATATATATATATATATATATATATATATATATATATATACATATACAGTGTTCGACAAACCTATACATTTGCACACCCCGGGCGAGTGGATTTAACATCGTGGCGAGCTCCTATTGGCCCAAGCAGCACACGTGTGGTACTGGGTGGCGAGTAGATTTTTATGTTCGGCAAGTACATTTTTTGGTGATTTGTCGACCACTGTGTGTGTGTGTGTATATATATATATATATATATATAACATACAGAACCCTTACAAGCTCATATTGAACCCCCAAAATACCCACAACATATATATAAGCATATAAGTTTCACAAAGGAGTGCTACTGAGCATGGCAATATATATATTTAAAACCAGAGACCATATATATATATATATATATATATATATATATATATATATATATACTCCTAGCAGCAGAGCACTAAAATGTACATTTCCCTTTAATTTTCTGTATAACCTTTCTTGTTATATAAAAGTTGTTGTGCTTATTCTATGCATACTTTTTGAGTACTGGTAGTAAATGTGCCAGTGTTCCTCTAATTAATTGGTAATAATTGGCTATGGGGCTATATATAAATCTATAAGAGTATTGTATATTTATGATTAATAATACAAATCAGAATGTTTTGCCACCACATTTTATTAGCCTTGCTGTACAGTATGTATAGGTAACATTTATACATACATGAAGTATGCTATGACATCTATACTGCACCGACACACTTTATTCGAGCAAATACCCAGTATGTACCTGGCAGATACCTGGAATGCGCCGCTCCTCACCTCTGACAAGCCCCGTTGTGTTTGCCTTCCCAGCCTGGGTTCATGCCTGGCTGATGGGGGGCTGATCTGTTAAATGATAATGATTAGGATTTAATAGGCTGCAATGCTTCGCGTGTCTACCAGATGGCATAAATTCATGAATTGTAATGCAGTATATATATATATACTGTGCAGTATTGCAGCCAGCGGGAATAAAATGCTTCAATCCCTGCCTGGAAAATAACCCAATGCACTCGGGCAGAAAACAGTCACAAACCTCAATACACCCGGGTATACCCGAATTCGTGGGACTAGCCGAGCTCGAATAAAGTGTGTCGCCAGTGTACATACATTGTCCAGCAATCCCCCAATTGCTCCAAATACTGTATCAAGCTTTAACCAATTGGAGTGAAAGAAAGACCATGCGGTTCTCGGCTATGAACATTTACAACTGTAAATTCGGAAACATATCAAGGAAAGGTTATATTTCATAAATGACAAGTACAATGCAGAGTGAATGTATTAATTTAATCTTTACTCCTCCCCAATAACCTGTGATAGACCATTCTTAGCGGTTTATCATCCTATCTATATCTATAATTCTGAAAATCTTGGTTGTGAGTCTCTGTAGACCATTTGATTGGTCCGTCGGTCTGTCCGTCGGTCCGCCCGCCCTCCCACGGCTCCCATTGGCCCATGTGTTTCGCACCCCCCCCCTGTGTTTCCCGCCCCCCCCACGGCTCTCATTGGCCGGTGCGCTCTAACCCAGGGCTCCCCAACCCCCAGGCACACTGCTGCTGCTGCTGCTGCTGCCTGAGGTGAGGAAATGCTCACTGGTGGTGGTGTTGTTGGTTGTTGCTGCTGGGGGGAGGCTTAACCGAAACTGTGAGTTTTTGCCCCCCCCCCCCAGCTCCGTTTCCCCAGGTCCGTTTTTTACTCCCCCCCCACCTCCTTTTTTGACCCCCCAGCTCCGTTTTTGACCCTCCCCAACACACACCGTGGCAGACACACACACACAGTGACACCCCCCCTTCCCCCCAAGCTCCGTTTTTGACCCCCCCAGCTCCGTTTTTGACCCCCAGCTCCGTTTTTGACCCCCCCAACACACACAATGACACCCCCCTTCCCCCCCTGCCTGCCTTTCCCCCCCGCCCCTGCCTTCCCCTCGCCGCCTCACACCCCTGCGCCCCACATCCGCCACCTGAACTCAACAGACACCTGCCACGTCTCACCCACTCGAAACACACCCGCCGCCTCTCACCCACCCGACACACTCGACACACGACTGCCGCCTCCAGCCCCTACGCACCGACATCACTGACTAGCCGTCACACCCACTCACCACCCACCCACCGCCTCCCGCCTCACACCCACCCGCCACACTCACACCCCTATGCACCGACATCACTGACCAGCCGCCGCCCGCACTCACCAGACACCCGCCGCCTCACACCCTAGCGGGACCCCCACCCACAGCCAGCACCCACTCGCCAACCGTACTGAACACCCACCCGCCGCCTCACACCTACTCACACCCTAGTGGGGGACACATATCACATTTTTACATCACTTATGTCACCAAAATATACATCGTACTGTGGTGTGTTTACAAAAAAACATTTTTAAACAACAACATCGTATTACATTTTCTTCCATGTTTCTTTTCAACATTATTATACAACCTTTCCACCAAATAGTCATCCTATTGTTCCCCTATTTATACATAATACTACCTATTACGCATTTACATCCCGGGCAACGCCGGGTATATCAGCTAGTAATTTTATAAATCACAAGTTCTGTTCAGATATCATAGGTCGAATTTATAGGCTCACAATTTTGCAACATATAGTACACATATTCTTACTGCAAGGATTCCAGAAGAATTGTCCTGACTTTTTATAATTTATTAGCTGATAAAACGTGTGTGTGTGTGTATGTATGTATTCAAATTCTTTATGGGCAAGCTACCCAGCTACCAGAACAAGCTCCTCACCCCTACCACATGCAGCACCTATCATCTGAAATCAGACTCCAAAAGACTGTTCATGGTCCCAAGGCTAAACAAAGTATCCGGCCGCTCCTCCTTCTCTTACCGTGCACCCCAAAACTGGAACAACCTACCGGAGACTCTCACATCCAACACCAGTTTAAATTCTTTCAAATCTAAGGCTGTCACACATTTTAATCTGGTCTGTAACTGTTTCATACGCCTATAATATAAATTATCTTTAACTGTGCATGCAATGTCTTGTATATAATGGATACCCTGCTCATTATGTAACTGTATTTGTAAACATGTATTATTTGTCTTAACTCTGTGCCCAGGACATGCTTGAAAACGAGAGGTAACTCTCAATGTATTACTTCCTGGTAAAATATTTTATAAATAAATAAATAAAATGTGTGTGTGTGTGTGTGTGTGTGTGTGTGTGTGTGTGTGTGTGTGTGTGTGTGTGTGTGTGTGTGTGTGTGTGTGTGTGTGTGTGTGTGTGTGTGTGTGTGTGTGTGTGTGTGTGTGTATATAATATATATCGCATAAAAAATACAAAAGGAAGAAACGAATGCTCCATAGTATAAATCTAATAAGAATTAATTTAAAAAAAAGGGGGCTTTAAAAAAAAAAAAAATGCCCTCACAAAAGGTAGAGACATTCGCATGTATAACCTGGTATCAGGCAGTGATCAGCTGTTGGTGATCAGCGTGGAACCTCGGGGATACAGATGGATCAAATTTAGGCCATGATGGTAAGGGTCTTGGTTTCCATGCCTAAAGCTATAGTTAATCCAATTTGAAGCTGCTGCGTCTCCATTTGCATACTCCAGTTTTGTGTTGTACTTTATTTGTAAAACTCTTTGGAATTATTCCTTGGTATTGGACATTTTTATGAAAGTCTGTTTCATTTTGGACATATTAGCACCATACCAATTGACATCATACCAACCTGTGCAAAAAGATATTTGCGCTGATTTTTCTTTTTGTAATATATTTGTGTTCATACTGTATGGAACAGTTGGTACTCCACCCTTCTTCCCCCCACCCCCCTCTTTCTCAAATCAATAAGGACATTGCTACAATTTTTTATTTTTTTTTGCATTTCAAAATCAATATGTTCCCCAATTATCTCTCCAACAATATATATACTGTGCTTTTACTTGGTGCTTGAAATCTGTAATCAACAGTGTTTTCAAGAAATATTCTGAACCAATAAATGAATTGAATAAAAATCAACATGATGGCTTTTAGACGGTTTTAGTCACGCTAACCTATTGTGAAATCAATGTAAAAAATCATTGTATGAAAAGGATTTTCTGGCCTGCTCTGTGTGATGCACAGTGCATTATTTTTTTTCCTGTGGCATGTCAATAGTAATTAATTCATAACCAAAACATTAACACAACATAGTCAAATTTTAACTCAACCTCATAATAATTGGCTTCATTATTAAACTGCCAATGAAAGGCAGGTTCTGAAGCAGGATTAAAACCCAAAGCAGTTTAATTGTAGTTTATTTCAGTGTTGGAATGAATAGGCCTAGAATCTATCCACTCACCGCCTGTTCTAATATATTCTTTAATTGGCAAGGCAGACTGATGCTTCTTAACGGCATCACACAGAGCATCCCTGGAGCCATTGAAATTGTAAGTGCTGGTCTGATTTGTGCAGTTGATAAATATATCTACAGTATTTACACCTGTTTTTATAGCGATGTCTGTCAGATGACACTTGGGTCATATTTTCTAAGTGGTGCTAAGATCTGATTGTCATGATATAGGGTTGACTAGATTACCAGGGCTCGCCAATCACCAGATACTGTAGAGTACGAAACTTAAATAAACCATATTTTACAGTAAAATCGCACAATACAGAACGCAGTAATAGCTTGCCAAGCTGGGAATACGGGAGGGGGGTACTCCTAGCTCGCTAGGATGAGGACGCTGCTGGAGCTAGCTTACTCTTGTCTCTGCCTTGATTCGACGAACTCCAGGAACCAGGAGTGACCACACCAGGTTCCACAGTTCTCGCAACAGGTAGTTTCTAGTCAACAAGGCTACCCAAGAACAACTGTTGACTGTAACTGGCTTTTATAATCTTTCCCCGCCTCCATCTGAAAGCATGGAAGACTGGGTGCTGACCAATCGGGAGTGAGGGGGTTGAGGACAATATTCCAGCTTTAGGGCAAGTTCAGCGCGTGGCGCGTCCCACCGCTAACTCCCTTAACACTCCACCTGGCCTACATAAAGGCCAGCCCTCTGACTCAATGTGTACCCATCACTCAGCCATTTGTTACTAGCTCAGGCACACAATAAGTCACACAGATCAATGCATTTACATAGTAACGATACATAATGAAATCACTTTACACACTCGGCCCCCATCTTTCTGACATGGCCAGCCCAGTGATGGCTGCAACACAAGGCCCCAGTCTCAACACGTGAACCAAGGTTGGCACGGCAGGAGGATCTCTGCTGGGGGCTCCACAGCCAGATTGAGTAACTTCTCGTATCTAGAACACTCAGGTCTAGGTTCCCCACTTGCCTCCATTGTCTTGCATAATGGGGTATAAAGAGACCAGGTGGGTTTAAAGGGCAAATCTCCTTAGTCACCGACGACTATCGCTCACTCGTTCCCTGAATTCCCTCCCAAATTTGTTCCAGGTACTGGGGCAGTAAAGGGCCATTTTGGGCTTCAAGATAAATCAGTCGAAGTCCCTAACCATGGACATTAACCTTCCCAAATATTTGATAAAGCTCCTAAAACTGAACTTTGATTTTTTTATGGACACCCCAATCCCTGCCTTATGTGGGAGTCACTGTCCCAAACACTGCTTCTGCAGCCTAAATTTATCCCAAAATGATCACGGCCCTGGGGACGTACTGTATTTCCTGGGTGGGCAGAGTAATTTCTGTCAAGATTAACCTTTTACCCCAAATCATGTACTGTTTAGAACCTTGCCGGTCCAGGTTCAAGGCGGGTCTTAAAAGATCTTCAGACACATATCTCTCGTTTTTGTATGTAGTAGTGAAATGGCCCAGAGTTAAAAGATTGCTACTTTTCAGAACTTTGGACCGGAGATACTTGAACAGAATTTGAACATAATTTGGCGTGTAGTACACATGGAGAAAATTACAGCGTTCCTCCGAGAACGTTGCAATCAATTTACAAAGGTGTGGACTCGCTGATTAGTGCTGGAGACGACAGGGCCAAATGTCACAGGGCCAGCACTTCTATAACCGAGTAAAGCAGAGCCCTGACACAATGTAGCCTATGGGACCTTTGTCTAGGAGTATCGGGGTTGAGGCACTAAGGTGGAGATACCACTACCCATTTTTTTAAAGTTTCTTTTCTCCTTCCCTTTCCCCCTCCCCCAATCCCCCCTCTCACATACACCCACTACTTCAATATTTTTACCAAACCCATTTAACAGATACTGCAAATGTCTGAAAATTGTAGAGAATGTTGAAGCATGCAGTAATTATGTCTGATCATACCATTTAAATCAAGCACATTTGGTGACAGTATACATTCCTTCTGCTGAGCTCTTCTGTCCCATCAGTGGAGTTCTTCTGACCACACTGGGACATTGCCATACCAAATGAATAGTTTTATCTTGCTCTTAAGTGAAAGGGGGCTCACGGCTTGTTTTATGATTTAAGAGAGCACTACTGCATAACGAATACATAAAAATACAACGTTCTGTTCTATTGCTGTACAGGGTGTCATGTAGAGGTATCTTTCCAGCCACATTTAATAGGAATAAAGTGCAGTTTATAGGATGTAGTAATCATCGGGACGGAAAAGCTCATTGGAGTCAATGGGAGTTTCTGTGCAATAGATCCCCGGTTGGTACTATCCCAGTTTAATTAATACCCCCCTGTGAGCAACGGTCATATTTTTATCAACATTGGAAGTGTATAATCCAAGCTTTAAGTCCTAAATAAGAATAATGTTTGATACCAGCATACTAAAAAATGTGCTTGTGATAATTATATACAGAAGGTGACTCATGGATTCTCATTGACATGTCATACACTATATGAACAGATTTTATGTATATACGATATATATTTGGTATGGCAATTACTAATGTATTATTGTGTGAAGCTATGAATTGCATAATTCTAATGGGATGCATCTTTATTTATTTAGGTAAATGTTTTTATTTTATTGCGACGGAAAAATGCAAGATTTAAAAGCGCAAATTAACTTTTTTAAATGTTGCAAAATGAATTTACTTGCGAATGTTTGGGGGGGGGGGAAATGTTATTGTTAAAAAGAATGTAATTGCGTATTTTGCAAGACTGCTGTTTTTATGATATGGGATTATATTATGGCTTAACAGTCAGGCTAGATCAATAATCTGTAGTGAAGCAACTTTGAAGAGGTTTTGAAATTACACGAGTAACAAGATCCAGCTGTGAATGGATTGATGAAACATTCGTTCAGTGTCTGTGATGCAATTTACTAATGTACCTGCTGATATACCGTGGGCCATTGTTAAACAGCAAGTAGCCTGTACGAGCACTATTTGTGTGCAGCAGTTTACTGTTGTGGCCTCCACTGTACTGGAGTCTGCAATGGCTTGTTGGTGAGAGTGCCTGTACATGTGGGGTCAGATGGGTTGACCTACCACTTAACTGCTGCAACAAGTTGCTGGTGAAAATGTGTAAAAATATATATATATTAAAAGGCTATAGCCCTGTAGTGTGTCTGCTTATTGTTTACTATGTTTACTTTATTTGTAAAGTGACAACATATTCCGCAATAGGGGGAACAGAGATCTGATAGTTACATACAAAAACAAATGAGGACAAACATGCACAAACAGATACAGGAGGTAATGAAGGCCCTGCTTGTGCATGTTGAACCAAAAAGGTAAAGTGGCTGCTAATTGTGGAGTGGAGTATACCTCAGGTTGGAAAATGGTCCAATGGAGTATATGGGAAGCCAGTGTAGCGATTTGCGTAGTGGAGCAGGGTGTGAGGTAGATAAGTGTGGTAGCAATGTTTTCGATGGATTGGAGTTGGGATAGGTGGACCAGGGGAATGCCAACTGTGACAAGGTTGCAAAAGTCAAGGCGGAAGAAAAGATGATTGCGTGAATACCGGATTTTAGTTGCATCACGAAGGCATATCTTGGCGTTATTTCGTAGTTGTAGACGGCAAGACTTCGTGAGGAATAAATGTGAGATCACAGTCAAAGATAACCTTAGACAGTAGGCTTGAGGTGTTGATGAGGTTGTGGTGTTGACTGTGAGGGAGAGTTTGGGTGTAGGCGTGGCAGTGAAAGGGGGATAAAGAGTATTGGTTCAATTTTGGACATGTTAAGCTTCAGGTAGTGGTGAGACATCTAGGAGGAGATTACAATGAGACAGTTGGTGACACAGGAGAGGTCAGGGGAGAAGAGGTAACTGTGTGGGTGTCTTTGGCATAGAGATTGTATTGGTTCACCAAGAGAAGAGGTGAGGACAGAGCCTTGTGGGACCCCAATAGGGAGTGAAGATGAGAGGATGCCAGAGAAGGAAACCCTGAAGGAGCGGTTGGATAGGTAGGATGTGAATCAGGAAAAGGGTCGTAAACCAGGAATTCTATATTTGTATGGAGTTGGATTTTAGGTTTAATTTTCAACTGCCACTAAACACACCTTCAAAACAGCGGTGTTATAACTGTATTGGAGGTGTTATGTTGTTGATTGTTTTGACTTCAGTGTAATTCCAATATATATTGCTACACAATATACACAGAGTCTGCACTGTCAAACATTTTAATGATTATGGGATGAGACATTACTGAAAAAGGAAATTCAAATGTAAGTTGTTTGTGCATAAAAAAACGGATGATCTTTTAGGTCCCTTTATCAGTGTTTTCATTAGGGGACTGAAACATTGGTCTATATCGGTGATTTTCAACCGGGGTTCCATGAGCACCCCTCGGGGGATCCGCGGCCGCCAGAGGGGGAGAGCTGGGATAACTCTCCCGGCTGTCCCAGGCCCAGCGGCACCCCACATAGCAGTGACCTGGCAGATCACTGCTCTTTCCTCTCCCTGCTTCTGCTGTCAACTTCCGGCTGACAGGAGAGAGAGAATCGGCGCGAGAGCCGGCTGCCTTAATGACACAGTGTGTCTGTGTGGTGAGGGAGAGGGAGAAAGTTTGGGGGGGGAGACACGAAAGACGGAGGGTGAGTGGCGAGAGACGGGGGTTGGGGTTCCCCAGAATTTCACAATCGAATTATGGGGTTTCCCAATAAAAAAAAAAAGGTTGAAATCACTGTTCTATATCGTACAACTCCCCCCCATAACTCCTTAATCCTTATGTCTGACGGCTCCTATCCCTCCCATAATTTCTTACCATTATTTTTCACACAACCCAGGATAACTCCTCTCAATATCCAACATGAATGTACCTCTTCCATAATATGTCACCAAAACATTGTTTATCACACAGGAGATCTCATCTCCATCACAATGTCTGATTTAAACTCCCCATGTCATCTCTCATGTATTTATCACACACCACCCTCCCCATATAATATCTCCATCCTAATGTCTGACCTGCCTTCTCTCATGTTATCTCTCCTCTGCCCCCAGCCCTATGTTTACCACACACCTTCCCCTCCTTATGTGGTGTTATCTCCATCACCATGACGCCTGATACACACCATCACATGTTCTCACCTCAGTGTTTATCACATACATCCCTCCTCATCTTATCTCTGCCAGAAACTCCCACAACCCCCTCTCCCTTGTAATCAGGCTCCTACCCAGCATCACCCGACCCCCATCACCTGCCTCAGAGCTGTAGTTGCCGGGAACCCACTTTTTCTCCCCTCATTCCCTGCTTGATTCTTTGCAGTCTTGTTTCCATCCTCGACAGTCCACTGAGAAAGCACTAAACAAAAGTGGCCAGTAACCTGCTCGCAGGTGTATTGCAGTATCTAGAGCTGCATGGTTTTCCCACATAGTCTGCAACACTTTCAACATCAATTAAATTGATTTCATTTACCTGTAACACAGTTTTTGGTTGGGTCTCTCCATGTTTTAGATCATTGTGTCCATCTTTTGATTGCATCCCACAAGGCTTATGCATTGGTGCTAAAATGCAGTCCTCAGGGACTACGAACAGCCTAGGTTATTGGTTTAAATTAAGGCAAGGGCAAGAATACGCTAGGCAAGGGCAAAATTAAGCTACAGTAGATAAGGTCAAATGTATTAATTGGAGAAATCTTGAAAATCTGGGCCATTCATAGCCCTCAATTTCTGCTATCGGTAATCTTTGTCATTTAATGTGCTACTGTTTCTCATTCACAAAACACTGCATCGTTTTAAAATATACCAAACCATCCATTTACAGATGTCTTCTACTACTGTATAATTCTCTAGTGCTCTATTTTCACATTCAACAACAGTATATTTTTACCACCCTTAATTGTTTTTAATTCTGATTTCTATTTCAGTTTATTGCTTATGTTGCCTTACACCAACCATCCTTATATAACATTATTTCTGTCACTTACTCTGCGTACTCTGGTACCCTAATGGTATAAGAGGAAGGACTAATCGGCTGAATGTCAGATAATTGGGGCATCACCTTCTACTTTTCATATGGACCTCTTGTCTTCTGTTTTCACCAGAAGCTGTAATTGGCTTCCCTTTCTTATTGTTTTTCTTTTAACATCATCTTTTTTTAAAGTGTTAACATATTTTAATGATTTGGCTTGCTAGACATTTAATGCAGTTCTGTGATTTGATTGCCTTCATAAAAATGAAGGTATATAGTTGCCTTTGTGTGTACAACCTGAGTTCATTGATCATTCTATGAGTATACATTGTAGGCCTCTGCATCAGAGGAAAGTAACTGTTGCAGAGCAATTTCCTGCTTTCTTTAAAGACTGCAATTGAGATACTTAGGCCGGGGCCATGGTAAAAAAATACAGCGCTGAGCCAGGAAACTTACCTCCTGCATCCGGCATGTGTGGGTCTTTGGTAGACGCTTCTGCAGGCGTGCAGAGGCGTGTGGAATTGCAGCCAACAGATCATTTAATTTTTCGCACTGAGGGAAGCGGAGGGCCGGTCACGTGACCGGAAACAGCCAATGGCACTCCGTGACGTGGCGCGCTAGCCCCGCCTCCCACCCGCCTCACAAGCGCGCTCACTGCCGCTCATGCCAGGACACAAAAAAGCTCCTGCTTAAGCAGGAGAGCATGAGCGTCAGCGTGGCTCAGCGCTGTATTTTTTGCCATGGCCCCAGCCTTAGAAGTATGTATTGTATATGTTTTTATATAATAACCCCAGTTTACGCAGCCATTTATAATAGACATATCAAATAATCCTTCTCCCCCTCATGCAAAAAAGCCATATTTTAGAGCTCTCGAGGGCGCTAACGCCACCTTTTAGGTAAGACATAAATTAACGTTGGGTTATTTGAAGCTAACGCAAAATAGTGCTAAATCAACCTAACGTTAACCCTAGGCGAGTTAAACGACGGTTGTTGTTCTTGCATATGCAGTAATCAACTTGGTGGATTTGAGTTAAACTCTGAGAAAATAACATACATTTTTAATTAAGGTAACCTGACGTTATTTGCTTTAACGGAGCTTAGTGCAGCTGTGCCTAGGTGCCCTGTGATGTTTCTTGCCTTCCTTGTCTCTGTGATAGTAGTAGACCCTTGATCTTTTCAGTTCCAGTATCACCTACTGGTTGGGTAAGGACGGGGGGTTCTGTTCTAGTCTCTGGTTTGCTGCTCAGTCCTTGCAGTGGTCACCAGCAACATGTTGAGCAGTTGCAGTATAAAGAGCTGCAAAATAATTCTGCTGCAAAACATCCTCCCATCACAGAGCTGCAGTCTCCTTTCTCAAGCAGTATGCAAATAGCCACACAGTCGCCTTCTGTTGTTTAAGTAAAGAGCCACAGCACTGAAGGAGTGGTTACGTGATCAGAATGCTACCATTTTTTTTTAAGTGGGTTAGTCCAGTTTCAATCTCCCCTTCTTTGTGACCCCTAGAAAGTCCTTTTATCTCCTTGTTTGATTGTAAACTCTTCAGGAAGGGCTCATTGTTTCTGCAAAATGGTACTGTATGTATAGGGCTGCGTACATTGTCAGCGATTTTTATAGAAGACAAAATATCATTATGTTGGTTCTAAACTTTAAAACCAAAAATAAGGCGCAGATTACGACTTGACAAAGATCCCACCTCGTTCTATCCTGCTGAATACCAACACCAAGGGGTTCAATACTGGAGTGCTCTCCTGATGTACTAAATTATATGCTGTACTGTACACGTGGTTTTTTTTCTCATTGCAGATGAATTCAGTAACTCGGCTAAAAAACTGAGTAAATACTCCAGTGCCGCAGCAGATTAGCATGAATACAGCAGTATATTACATTTGGGACTCCCTTGTTATTGAAGTTGACATACACTTTGTTTCTGGCCCGTCTGGCAGTGACAGGGCTAAGAATGGCATACACTGCCTGAAGTGTCACCCCTTGGGTTGTTGCAGCCAGTGCACATCCCTAGCACACAGCCTTGAAATCAACAGTCGGGAGGAATTGAGAAATTTTAATTTGCCTGATATTTGCTTCATTTCATGAGTAGAAACTGTAGTAAGTGGCCACGTCAGCTCCAATTTGTATTGAAATGCTGGGGTAATTGTATTCTTCTACTTCAAAAGGGGAGCATCATCAAATTTGTTGCAGATATTGTACGTAGTAATAGACAAGGAGAGATGGTAAATACTTTAATATAAATGTACTACAGTATTTCAAATGAGTTGCTAGCATTACTTAATAGCGCAGTTATTTTTCCCCTGTGATATACAGATGTGTCTTTTAGCACAGATTTACTCTTCCGTCCTGTTTCTTTAAAGGCATGGTATAGATTGACACTATAAAAAAGTGGTAGAGTTCATTATTTGTGCAGACATTGTGTCCGCACACTTCTGAAGACAGACAAAAATAAGAGTATAGGTGTCAAAGAACATCAGTCTTTTTTAGCCTACTCACAACATGCTTTGCATTCACCCGGACCTTTAATGATATACCATAGGTCTCTGCTCTCATTATCTATGCAACCTGCTCAGTCAGCCTCCCCGATTAGTACTATGGGATCGTCCTAGTGTTGCATTACTTCTATGTTGACCCAGCTCTTAACTTGTCTGTTAAAATCACCCTAATTTTAATTGAAAGTGTCCTTTGCCTTGTAGATGTTTCCTTGCACATTTGTCAGCAGTGAACGGTTATTGATGATCATTGCTTATGCCAGTGCACCTCTGGGTGGCTAATCAATCTTGTGCTTTTTGTAATTGACATTAATAATGTGTTTACATTTATCAATACCTCTTAATTGCCAGGATTTAACAATGGACTTTCAATAATAAATCATGCTCACAAATAACTTTAGACGCTTGAATGTTACAGTGCAGTTTACACAGTAACTCTATTCCAAAACCACTATAGAAAACCCTACTGTGGGTAAAATGTGCTGCTAGGGCAGGTAACAAACACATTATAATGGCAGACGTGTACCTTCTACCCCCCTCAGAAAAGATAGTCATACAGACAATAAAAGGGGTGCTGTTAGTGGGAAAAATTTATTCTTTCCTAAAGCACACGGCTAAGAATTTCTGTAAGGTATGGGACTCCCTGATCAATAGATAAACTAAAGGGTCAATTATAAATATTCTCCTGGCCTTGAAAATGTGTAAATGCTGTCACCTTTCGTGCTTGGATGATTTGTTTTCCAGATGTCAATAAATAAGTGTTTTACATATGGATACTTGTTATGAGGTGCTGTGACTTACCCCCTCACCTAACTCCCACTTTCTATTCTCTACTCTTTCTCCTCTTCTCTCCCCCCCCCCCTCCTCTTCAACAAAAATAGAAGTTAACAACAACAAGAAAATGGCACACTTGTGGCGTTCACAGCCATGGTCTAGAACAGGGGTGAGCATCTCCACACCTCAAGGACCACCAACAGGTCAGTTTTTCAGGATATCCCTGCTGCAGCACAGGTAGCTCAATCACTGGCTCAGTTTAAGACTGACCCACCTGTGCTGAAGCAGGGATATACTGAAGACCTGGTCCTTGAGAACTGGTGTTTCCCCACCCCATGTCTATATTCTTGGCTCGCACAAAACATTCACAGATAACGATACAAGCTGGATGATACTGGGGTAAGGGGGGGGGGGCATACACCATATAATAATAATAATAATAATAGCATGTTCTTGTATAGCGCTGCTAATTGTACGCAGCGCTTTACTGAAACCTTTTGCAGGCACAGGTCCCTGTTTTTGGTGCCTGAGGCACAGGGAGATAAAGTGACTTGCCCAAGGTCACAAGGAGCCAACACCGGGAATTGAACCAGGCTCGCCTGCTTCAAACTCTCATGTGAAGTCACCAGTATTGGGTTTCAATATATAAAACCAGGAAAAAAGAGAGTGCTCGCACTAAAATCACTTCAACAAGAAAATAATCGGATAAACCTAGAATAATGAAGTTCTACATTGAAATCACGGGTTGAACGCTATTAAATAAAACAAATCCGCCAATGTTTTTCTTTCACCCCAACAATTCCTTCTCCTAATTCCCTCTTCTGATTCCCAAATTAATTTGATCAATTCCAATGCATGTCCATCTCCCTAGTCGAGGCTTTATGTACTTTTGGTCTTACAATGAATGTAATTCCCTGCCCGTAGAGCTTACAATCTATGTTTTTTGATGCCTGAGGCACAGGGAGATAAAGTGACTTGCCCAAGGTCATAAGGAGCCAACACCGGGAATCGAACCAGGTTCCCCTGCAGCAATCTCAGTGCCAGTCAGTGTCTTTACTCACTGAGCCACTCCTTCTCCTTAATATGTGAATTTCATACCCTGTTTACCTAAAGTGTGTTCCTGAAGAGAAGGCTGACTATATATATATGTGTGTGTGTGTGTATATGTATATATATATCTATATCACTGTACATTTTCAGGGACTGGAGAGACATGTACCACAATTGTTTGCAAATATTTAACCAAAAACAGAGATCTCACAGACCTAGATTTTTAGTACAAGCTGCAGTTTATGATAATGTAGTATGTTTAATGGACCAGATAAATGTGACATTCAGGCAGTAAAATATTTACAATTTTAATTATAAACGAGGTTTCCCTGTTGTGACATTGTCCTTTGTCCTAGGCTTATCATAATGTTCATTTATAATGCAGGGCAGTGTAGGAAGAGAACACCGACATACAGTATCAATTTATCTTGTTTCTATTTATACCCCGAGAATGATTGCGAGGCAAACCATGCATCTCGTTATTGTTACTACCTTGAGGAAAAAATGTCAAGCGTCTTTTCTTGCCTCCATTTCCAGTTCTGTTTGCTAGGCAACCTTGTTGCTCTGTGTGGCACATCAGCCCGATGGAAATAGCTGCAATGCAGAGAGATTCTCAGCATTATAATCTAGGTGTAACACTCACTGCCTGATGAGGCTGTTTAGACTGACCGTGTTACCTGCCCCAGTAGATTTTATTTTTGCTTGTTTTTATTTACCAAGACCAACAATAAAATGCTGAGCATGGAAGCCAGTACAAGCACAATTCATCTGTTCCCCACAAATTTAACAATCTAATATTGGCCTTTTGAGACAGGGAAAAAAATATGAACTGCACAAATGTTATACCTTTTTTGCACTTCAGTGTCCACTTAAGAGGTCAGAACATTAACCACAAGGTAGGTGTGTGTGTGTGTGTGTGTGTGTGTGTGCGTGCGTGCGTGCGTGCGTGCGTGTGTGTGTGTGTGTGTTCGTTCAAGAGGTTTTGGGGGAGGAGCTGTTCCCTGCTGCTCCCAGGGTCAGGGAGGAAAAGCCCTGTTTGGGAGGATCTCTGTGCTTGGAGAAGCAGCCTCCTTTGCACACACTGCAGTGGCAAGCTGGGACATTCTGGAACTGTTTTGAGCTGGGAATTTTTTAATTATAGGCTGGTAAGGCAGACCAGTAGTTAGAGTTCAGTCAGTGCTCCAAGAGAGAGCTACCATAGGCTTTTTTGTTTTCTGTTTCAACACTGAAAGGGCCAGGTGACAATTTGCTGTTTTATTTGCAAGCAACACACAAGTGATATTTCTGTATGCCGTTTACTCATATCGCCTCCTTTGGCAATGCCGACCCACATAGAAAGAGGTGACAGAGGGGTCCCAGAGAGTCTACCTGGTCACAATATGGAAATATTAATAATAACGGTATTTATATAGAGCTTTTCTACCAATGGGACTCAAAGCAATTCACAGTTACAAAAAGGGAAAAATAAAACATTTATAGTTATAGATAAGACCAAACACAAGGAAAAATACAATACAGGATGGGATGATACTGTAGCTATTAAATGCCAGACAGGTTGTGGTTCATTAATTAGATGCTTGGGTAAACAGGTAGGCCTGTTTTCATAGATTTCCAGAGAGAGGGGGCCTCTTGAATTGTATGTGGCAGACTGTTTCAAAGAGTGGCTAAATGCTCGGGCCTCAAAGGAAGAAAGTGATCAAATGGGATACGTTATTCTGAGGCATGAAGAAAAGATTCAGACCGATCCTGTTTCACACAGGAATAACTGATTTACAATGAATGGAACAACAATATGCTTACGAGATTCTAGAAGATATTCTTAAAATATAAAGATGTGTGGAAATCGCTGCATACGGTGGATGTCGCTGTAGCCAGACTGCCCAGACATACAGTACTACTATCCCACTGGAGGATGCATCATCCTGTAGGAATTACCTGATGAATAAGAGCATTGATAGCCTCCTGAATAAATAGTTCACAGCAATTGGAGCCCCATATAGACAAGTTATAGCATCAACTTCATCACGTACCAGGAAGACGGTTTGTTTTTCAAGACTTTATGGAGCAATTATATAAGGTACCGGACTTCCAGATATAAATTACTTTAAAGTTGTGCAGTATTCTACGTATCATTGAATTTCCTTGGGGATTTTTCGTTTGACACAATTGGACTGCTCCAGTAGCCGCTAGAAGGGCCCTGAGGCTGAAGCAGTCCGCGGATGTTTAATTTAAAAACAAGCTAATTTGAATCTTGTTGGATTAAATTGGGTCATTTTATTTTCCATAGAACTTGGGGCAATTATTACCAAGAGAACACGGGGTCTGCAAAGAAAAGGTCTGTGATTGACAGTGGTGAAGATGGAGGCAGATTCAGACACCTGGAGCAGGACAGGTCACCGGGGAAGGAGATACAGGAAACGAAGCATGCAGGAAAATGTCCTTACCACACACCTGTTGTAGCAAAATGCGTCCAAAAATTTAAATTGCTCTACAAAACGTGCAAGTTCAATCAGAGCCCAAAGATATACTTATTAAAGTTTAGGTTTAATATACAAAATTAGTACAGTGCTTAGTTTACAGAAAAAGATTATTACAAGATCATACAATACAATAAAGACAGACTATTTAATCTCATAAAAAGGATAAACAAAACAGAAATCCCTTTGTTACCACATGACAGTAGCTGCTTGCTTTAAAGCGGTCATTGGAGATTGGAATATGAATATGAGAATTTGCGTATTGTGTTGACATCAGACACTCCTTGTTGAATTCTAATTTAATGTCTCGAATGCATGGTTTATAGTTTAAACTTTCTGCATTGAAAACAAGATAGGCCCACCTTTCCTAACCCCTCATCAATCTCTTAATGACCTTTTTATGACTAAAGGAATAAAGACCTTTAAACCTCTGCCTGAATATAGAAAAGGCTTCCTAACTTCATTTATATAACATTTAGACAAACCCCATCTCTACTGTTGCTTCTGTGTACTTTAATATACACACCTGTATATGAAATATGACAACCTAAATTCTAGTTTTGCATAAGAAACAGACATCGGCGATCGGCATAGACCACATTGTCATTCTTTGTATCATTTAATTTGTGTAATCGGAACTGTTGCAAATTTCGATCCGTCATTCTTGCAAATCTGTCAGACCCAGGATTTTATATTTAGTAACTTTACACAAACCTTTGGGCTGGCGTCTTGACCACACCCTCCTGGTATTCCATAGATCAGCTGTGCGCTAACTGGGGGGATCTGAGGGAGCGGGATTTGCACAGTTGCAGAGGCCCCGCACTCTTCCCCGAGGCATTTAAAGTAAATGCCAGGGGACAGCACGAGGTCTCTGCCACCTGTTCTTACCGGGATTCAGCCGGGTCACTCTGGGGGGTGGGGGGCGAGCGCAGGGACTGAGACACAGGGGCGCGCAGTCAAAAAACGTTGTGCACCCCTGCCATAGATCACCCAAAGAAAGCCTTTCAAGGTACATTTTTTAAAGTAGTTTTTTATTTCCAGTCAGGAGAATTGTGACGCCATATATGAATCTTCCTCCCCCCCACACTTACACAACAAAATGCCGACACCAGATACTCTTATCCCTAGATCAACACGCAAAACTTGTCATGGTCAGTGGTTTGTTCTGCCGTTAAAATAATTCATGTATTGTTAAGGCAGCCTGCAGTTAAAATTACCCTCTGATGTGCCAGATTAATTGATTAAAATACGTAATACCTCATGATGTTATTGTGACAAATATGTCCCCAGGAGTGCTCCTTTAAATAGCAGTTTTGTGAATCGGGATAAGTCAAAGGGCCTAGATTTCAGATCGGATTAGACATGTCACCTTCAGACATGGCTTGAAGATCTAGACAAAAGAAAAGGCAAGGACACACTAGTCCCAAGAATGCTAATGACTGAGAAAGAGAGAGCCCCCTTCTTGGAGACAGATTATCTTGGGGCTGGTCTTAAAGGAGAGCTCAGCCCAAACGATGACAGATCAATGGGTACTTTAAATAATGTCAGAAGAGATGCGCATGCGCGACTGCGGACTGAATGGCTGCTTGAACATTCAGCTCCGCTCCCAGCCGGCACTAAAAAATCAATAAATGCGCTAAAACCTCACCAAATCTAAAGAAAATTGCCCACATAGCCCGCTGATACCCCCAAGATGTCAAAGGGAACAAGATCAAAACGCCCCTCCACAGTGATGACGGACTATTATAGCAAGGGGGATCAGCCACGCGCCCGCAGCCAAGAGGGCCTCCCGCTAAGCGGCTCCGACTCGGAGGGAGAGGGGGAGAATGATAACGGCAACAGAATTATGCGGAGACGCGACATGCAGGAATTCTGCGCGGACATTAAGAGATGCCTGCAAGCCGAGGTGGCGTCCCTAAGAGCAGACATAAGCAGTATAGGGTCCAGAACTGACTCCTTGGAAAGGAAACTGGACACTACGGTGAAAGCACTCCATAGAACAGATAAACAATTGGCCCAAGTAAAGGACACTATCCAGGACATTCTAGATAAGCAGGAAGACTCCGAAAATCGGGAGAGAAGAAATAATATGAGGATTCGGGGTGTCCCAGAAGAGGAGACCGACCCAGAAGATTTCATGGCCCGGTGGCTGACCCAGCTGATGCCGGACAAAACGTCCCAGGAGCTGCACCTGGATCGCTGCCACAGGGCCCTGAGATCCAGGCCACAACCGGGAGACCCCCCGCGGGATATCATCGCCCGCTTCCATTTCTTCAGAATAAAAGAACTGTTTGCCCAGCTGACCCGCAATAACCCGTCCTTTGAGTCACACAAGATCCAAGTTTTCCAGGACATTTCCCCCACCACGTTGCTGAAAAGAAAGCAACTTACCCCAATCACCAGGATCCTCAGGGACGAAGGGGTTAAATACCGCTGGATCTTCCCTTTCGGGCTCCTGGTGTCCAGAAATGGGGCATCCACCACAATAAAGAAAGCTGAGGATGGAGGAGCCTTTCTTACAAAACTGGGCTTGCAAGATAAAATCACGGAGGAAGTGGCGGGAAACAGAGCAGCCCCAGATCCAACATGGCGGGAAGCAGGAAGAACCAACAAAAACAACCAAGCCCGCAGCCCACGGTAAATGGCCAAATAAAGAATTAATGTTCCTCCACAGTTACAGTTGACCCTACCTCTTAGTTAGCCAAAGATGCCCACGAAAACCCCACCAGGAGCCCTCTCATGGCTGCGCACCCCCCCCCCCCCCCACGGCATTCGCATCGCAACCCAGCAGAGACAAGGTCCTGATCTCCCACAGCATCACTGCACCACTTGCCTGTACCCCCGACGGCAGCAGAAGAGGAATAGCGGCCATCTTGGACCAGCTCCGGAGCCCAACTGAGAAGGGGCGGCAGCAGATGACGTCAGCAGGAAGGAGGCAGCGCCTCACGCGAGAGGTACGCGATCGAGGCGCCACATCTAAGATGGCGGCGGTCGTACCAAACCGGAAGAGGCGGGAGCAAGAACAGGATCCCGGAAGCGGCCCAGCAATCCAGCATCACAAGGCACCGAAGGGAGATTGTGGACAACAGTAGCACAACACACACTAACAGAGCGGCGCAGGGGGATTAAGATACAGGGCCCCGCAAGGTAAAGCAGGGAGCTAGAGCGGAGGGCAGCAGAAAGTGGAAGGAGCCTGCTGAGGGGAGGAGGAGGAGGGGGGAGGGAGCAGGGGGGGAGGGAGGTAAAAGTTGGAGGGCACACAGAAGCAACAGACAACAACGGAATACCTGTAAATTAGGAAGTGGAGATGCCAATGTAGAAACCTGCAAAGGGAGCGACAACATAGGCACGAGAGGGGAGATGGGGAGGTTCAGAGATAGGTCCAGACGGACAGATACCTCTGGGGGGCAATTAAGCTAAGAGCAGCTAATTTGAACTAAATTAAAGCTTTGAACTAAAAGGGAAGGGATTACACCTACAGGATGTAGCAGATAGCTTAAGCTCAGCAGGCAATATGAGGGGCGTCACAAATATAGAGGAAAAGGGGTCAAGTTGTGGAAAGTTATGATTACATGGTCAGTTTTGGGTTTGTTCTCACATTAGAGGTTTTACGCAGACTATCTCACATGCGAACTTTAACGAGATCCAAGTTAGGACTAATAAAGTTGATATTTAGACGGCTGGGACGGCGGTCCTATAGTCGCCGTGTGTGTCTACCCTCGGGCTGGGGCAGCTGCCCTAGAACCTGAGGAAGCCCTGGGGAAGAGGTGGGGTGACATGGCCCTCTGGAGAAAGAAGGAGATGGAGGGCGTGCTCCAGAGACCCACCGACCCACAGGCAAGGGAGAGAAAGTGGTACTATGCCGCTGACCACTCTCCCAAGTTGATATGTGTTTTATATGTGTTCTTTTTCTTCCCTCATGTATCCCACGTACCTATCGTGTCTACCCTCCCCCACACTGTCTCCTTCACAAGTGGTCCACCGCCGAAGCCCCGCACAGAGCTGAGTACTGCAGAGGTACAGAAGCAGCACCGTAGCGGTTCGATACACCCAAGAGCAACACTAAGAATACAAGGTCAGTACCCCGCACCAACATGCCTCTAACATTTATATCCCACAATACTAAGGGACTAAACTCCCCATGCAAACGAAGGATAGCTCTTACTGATTACAAAAAAAAGGGAGCAGATTTCATCCTTCTCCAGGAAACGCATTTCAGTACCACTAGCGCTCCCAAATACTTCGATAAACAATATAACCAAGTATTCCTATCCTCCGCCCTAGAAAAGAAGCGGGGTGTAGCAATCCTAGTTCATAATAGGGTAGGCCTAATAGTAAATCAAGTAAAGAAGGACCGAGAGGGCAGGTTTCTGATGCTCGTAGGATCCATAAATGCAGTACCCATAACAATAGCCACGCTGTATGCCCCTAATACCCATGAGGCAGAATTCTTTAAGAAGACATTCGGCGTCATAAAAAAATTCAAGGAAGGAGCCTTAATCCTAGGGGGGGACTTCAACGTGGCTATGAACATAACTCTGGATCGCTCAGGGCCTCACAAACACAAAGCCAATCCCAGATCTTCCGCGCTAGAGCAAGAATTAAAAGACCTCCAGCTAGTGGACGCATGGCGAGAAACCCACCCACTAGAAAAACTTTACACCTTCTACTCACACCCACACGACTCATTTAGCAGAATCGATTTCAATTAAAGACTGGTTGAACATTATCACAGGTAAACCCGTCCCATTAGATCCATGGCTGTTCCTCCTGAACAGACCAGCAGTCGGGTTCACTAAAGGAGAAAATAAGTTGATAGATCACTTTGCTATGGCGATGAGGGGGGAGACTGCAGCACGCTGGAAACAGAACATAATTCCCTCAATCCCAAATATTAGACATAGAATTTGGACGGTATGCCAGATGGAAATGCTGACAAGCTTGGTAAATGACACTGGCGAAAATTTTGAAAAAGTCTGGGCACCATGGTTAGCCCAGAAAGAAATCCAGGGAGTGGAGAGGACCTCAATATGGCTGTGATAGAGACAAATGCGTTCTCCCGTGAGGAAGTGCTCAACGGTAGAACCCGTACCACACTTAGACGCACGCAGCGCCCCCTCCCCGCCCCCCCCCCCCCCCCCCCACACTCCAAAACCCCGCCGGCCCCAAGTGGGACCCAAAAGAAAATGAGAGAGACAAACTAGTCAAAAGTTAGAGGTCCTACGGGGTATGCACAAAGTCCTCAGACGCAGAAAACCAGCATGAGAGAGGCAGAGGCGGAATCATGGAAGGAGACCCCCCGAACTCCCCCCCCCTCCCTCTTTCTCTTCTTCTCCCCCTCTTTTTGTCTGTCTCTCCCCTCCGACTCCTGGCCGGAGTCCCCCCCCTGTCTGTCTGTCCGTCTACCCCGTATGTCCAAAACCCTCTACCCAATTACAAAGTTGAATGTCACATGCAGTAAGCTGATACTGTTTGTTCTTATAAACCTTTTTACTGTATGCATATTATGTACTGAACAAAACAATAAAAAAATATAAGTTGAAAAAAAAAATAATAATGTCAGAAGGATAGGCAATATAATTTTAATAACCTGCACCAAGGAGGCGATTACTACCATGCGGAATGCCAAAGGATCCCCAAAAAATTGTCAGCTCTACAAGACTTTTATTATTTATTTATAACGCTCCAAAATATTCCATAGCGCAGTACAAGAGGGCCTTGCCTTGTATAAGGAAGGGTAAAGGGAATCTTTAGGGTCCAGGGGGATGAGAAGGTTGTGTGTTTTGAAATTGTAATACTGATGCTCCAGAGTATTTAAAATAGGTCCTGTAATTGTTTGGGCTGTAATGAGGCTTCCTGCTGGTCAACTATGCCATTTGTGTTAGAAAAGTGGCTTTAGAAGAAAATCCAGCTCCGATTCAAAATGTTCAACTGATTATAATCCTTGATGGTTAAATCATTCAAATAAACCGGAGCAGATCCTTTTAAATCCGCGGTCAAATGGCCTAAACTTTTGCACTTGACTTTGCTTGGTCTGCAGGAGATTCTGATCCTGAAGCTGATTGTGTGACGGTGCTCGTCTCAAATCAGGAAGCGGACTCGCAGGGCTCAGGTAGGGATGCAAATAAACCGACCAGAGCCCTGGAAGCAGGGGTCAGGGCTGGCGGCAGAGTTGCAAAGTCCAGGAGACGGGCGGAAGGCAGCGAGGTCATGGTCTGGGGTCAACAACAGGGAATCAAAACAGCCAAGAGGGTAAAGCGTTACTGCAAAGACCATAGGAGCTGCAAACGGTAGAACTTTGCTCGGCGACTCCCTATAGTAACTGCAGCCTTATAAAGCAGGCTGCCAGTACCCAAAATGGCCACAGTGAGCAGAAAGGGCTGGAGAGACAGAAAACCTGGACCGTAGTTAAAACCCGGCACGGATCGAGCAGAATCCTTACATAGTGTCAAATTCGCTGCTGCAGACCTTGTCCGATGAAGGGAGGAGCAAGAACACTTTAATATTGGGTTGATTGAGCTCAACAAGGAGATGGTGTTCACTCTATGAATAGAGATAGTCAAGAATTGAACACATTGGTTAAAGCAGGGGTGCGCAAACTTACCGTCATGCGCCCCCCCCCTTTCTCCTCCCCTTTCTCCTCTCCCCTTGACTCGTGCCCCCTCCCCCCCTGCACGGCTCACGTGACGTCACATGACCCCGTCGGTTGCCATGGAGACGTATCATTGGAACCAAGGTAAGTTAATAAGTTACAGAGGCTCCCCACTTTGCGCACCCCTGGGTTAAAGTATTCATCAACACCAGAAGGAAATCCAGAGATTTTTCAGTTCACAAAGTTATTAAAGATCTCATTTTACATTAATGGAAGTGTCCATAGGGGAAGCCTGGCCATAAAAGAGATGTATGAGATGTAGCCATTCAAATCGGAGCATAAGGGTCTTAGTGATTCCAATTGATCCCCTTGGAATATGCATCGACTTTCACTTAGTGAATTTTGCCACCGATGCATTCGCTCTTGTTGATGGGTTTTCCCATCTACTTCTTTTTGCACCTCAGGTCATAGGACACCTGTAAAGATTCAGTCGGACAATGCTACAGTACTACTGTGGTTTGCTTTAATCCACCAAGGAGGCACGTAGAGCTGGCAAGCATCGAGAAGTGTATAGGGAGAGAGAGATCCCATGTTATGCACATATCTCCACTGAATGTAAAATAACAACATTTTAATTGATATTAGAAAACAATTCTATTAAAACCTCAAAAAAAATAGCGTACAGCTGTACTGAGCTATTAAGGGTGTCTGATCGCTATATGCAGAGGACTCACTTCAAGTCCTAGATATAGAGTAACATCTTCCACTATCAGAAATAGTATATTAACTGTATGTGATATGCAGCGTGGGTTTGTTGTTAGTGGCTGTTGGTCAATTGTAATATCACTCTAGAGGATATAGACAAACAGGGTGAGTAGCAGCTGATACTAATGGTAGACCCCCCTCGGTGGGATGCACTGAGCAATGAACTGCAGAGAAATAGATCAGGTTCTCTAATCCATAGAACCCCTAGTATCCCCTATTAATAGAACTGTGGATCACACAAAAGACTGGCAGAACGATCAATGCTGTCTAAAGCTAGTGGGTTCCTTTATTTGGCCCACATCTTTGTTAACTAGCGGATAGTATTCTGGATACACGTGACATGCTAAATAGCACTTTGTAAATAGTAGTAACCAGTCTGAATGAATGTCCTATAGGTAAATGTTTTTGTATACCTCAAATGCCATAGGAACAGATCCTCTGCAGTCTATATTATTGCCAAGAGATGGTGTCTCATGCAATGACTTACTGTAATAACCAAGCAAATCCTGAACCAAATTGGTGCTGTGGTGGTACAGATGAAGATAAAAATATCCCTTTGGGTGAACAGCCAAAGCTGCTGTATTGACACACAATGTAAGTGCAGACCATTGCCTAGCTGAGATTAGTGGGTTCCTGACACGGCCCACAACTCATATTAACTAGCTGCTGAAACAAGGTAGGAAAATCTTGGCACAGCTACAAAAGATCAGGACCTCAGTCGGGATCACGCTATTGACGCACAAATGACGTCACCCGACGCGCGTTTCTTCCTCATGGGAACTTCAGGGGTTGGCGGGCCTCCGCTTCAGAGTGTATTTATACACCTGATCGTCAAGACAACCAATAGGTATGTCACGTGGTCGCGGAGATGCGCAAACCAGCTAGCCAATCAGGTATTATGTAAACATTGTGATTGAATTACCAGCGGAGTGCCTAGTTTAAAAATGTTCGAAACAATTTAAAATCACGCAAAGAGGGAAGGAAATGACTACTGGGAGCAGGGTAAGGTCATAACAAAAATATCTAACAACCTATCATCACATTGGCTCTTTATGTGCAGCAGCATATAAGTAGGCAAGAGCCATATATATGAACTTTGTGACAGCTAACTAAGATGTTCAAATTGGTGCAATAATTATTCCAGATCCATCCATTCTGAGAATAATGATTCTGAGAAGAGAGCTCACTTTTATAAGGTAAGTGAATGATGCTAATAATAATGTGAGGAGCACTGGTATAGGATGATACTGTATGATGAATTGTTATTTACAGGTTAAATATATTAGAGAGAGGCAGAGTAAACAAACCCTTCATTTAACCCCCTCAGTGAAAGGGTTCCTAGAATGTATATCCACTCAGCTTCTTTTTTCAAAAGTGCCACATCTAGGTCCCCTTTGCCTGCTCCCAAGGTAACAAAGTTGATACCTTGGAAAGATAGAAACGTGGCATCATCGTTGTGTGTTTGATGGATGTGTCTAGCAACCGTAGTGTCTTTAGAGGTCTTAATGGTGCTGACGTGCTCTAAAATACGCCTGCGAAGTTCTCTAGAGGTATTGCCTACTGTACGTATTTTAGGCCGCATCTTCAAGTAGCCACGTAAATAACCCCCCCCCCCCGCCCTGTCTTGCAATTAATAAAATTTATCATATTAAATTGCTTGGTGTTATCTGTATTGAAGAATTTTTGCGAGGGGTTCACAAATGTACAGGCTTTACAGGTGCCACATCTGTATGTACCTTTTTGTTTTTTGCTGTTCCTTGGCGAGGATAGTGGCTGTGTACTAAATGATCCGCTAGATTTTTAGGGTGTCTATAGGTAATTGAGGGGTTCTGATTGAGGACTTTTTTGAAGTCATCATCCTCTAAGAGGATATGCCAATTCTGGCTAAGAATGTGTTTGATTTCCCTCAATTGTCTGTTATAGGTGCCTTTTAATTCTTATTGGATTAGGGCCTTGTGGAAGACTATTTTTTGCGGTTTTAATAGAATTGTTTTCTAATATCAATTAAAATGTTGTTATTTTACATTTAGTGGAGGCGTGTGGCACATGGGATCTATCTCTCTCTATACACATGTAGACCTCTTTCCTGATGACATAGAAAGACTACTAATGCTGTATATACCTGCTGGCTCAGCGAGATCTGGGCCTCCGCTAGCTGGGAGCCTGGGGCAGCAATATGTACTTGGCAGTGCCTCCACTTGTCCAGGATCCCCAATAAGTAAGATTCCCCTGGACAAGAATAACAGTAATATTCCACAACGTTGTAACCTTTTACTATTAAGTGAATGCAGAACATGAACATACACATATCACATTTATAACCACCGTGCATGCATATATGGCAACTCAATAATCTGATACCCGTGGCCTTGCCACACTCCATCCTGGAGTAATGTCCCTTTCCCACCACCGCGTGTACCCCACACCGTGTCCAATGTACAGTACCGACCAAGTTTATTCTAATGCGGCTAGAGCCGCAAGCCGCGAGGTTTCCCGGCTTTGATGGCAAATCCCCTCGGCGTGCCGCGCGTCACTGATGCGCGGTCACGCTTCATCGGGAGCGTGCGCACACGGCGTGCGTGCCCAGGGCTCCCCGCGATGTGGGGGATGCGGTGGGGGGCTCCGGTGGACCCGGAGAGGGGAGGGGGGTGCCTCGATCGGAGGACCGTTCCTCCGAGGCTCCGGCGCGCGCACGGGACACCTCGGCGCGCGCCCGGTATCTGTCGCGGCCGAGACCGGGTAAATGTTAGAATAAACTCGGCCGCGACAGTACTGGACCAGTCCCTTGGTCGCTCAACCCTCAGTGTCCCCAAAGAACCCTCCCCTAAGGCGGAATCAGCACCTGCGGGTACCGGTGTTGGTGCACTTATTATAATACCTTCCGGCCGCTCCAGCAGCCGGTAACAGTACTTCGCAAAGGATCCGCCGATCCAGCATAGTCTCTCACGAGTCTTTACTTGTCTCCAGCAGCTTGATCCCAAACCACCGATCACTCAGCAGCGCAGGAAGATACTGTGTCCCTGTCTGCTAATCTCAGTAAAGGGTAGGCTGTCCCTGTCTGTGGCTGTTTCCTGCAGCACTACAAGCTGGTGGTGACTCAGAGCCTGCACTGGGGCCTACGGGGAATCTCTGGCCTATGCAGTGGGTCACTGACCCCCTGCAACACACACCTCCTCTCCCCTTGCTTTCCCAGGACACACTGGCTAGCGTGGTCTCTGCTGCCAGCTTCCCTTTCCTGCGTGTCCGCAATCCTCACATTCTGTTGGCTGCAGAGCCCCCTCTGACCCTACTGAGTCTCATGGGAATTGTAGTCCCAGCTCAGAGCTTCCTATCCATTGGCCAGCCGTTCGCGCGCTTACCCTACGCATGCGCATGCGCGACCTACCAGGGGCTCCCCGCCGCACATCTACACTGCGCATGCATAACGATCCAACATGGTGGCGCACTGTGCTTGCCTGGCCGCCACCAGAACGCTCCCTGCTCAACCCCCACCTTCCTGAAGTGCCAGCGGTCCTGCCGCTTGTCCCTGACAGCACCCGCAGCGGAGGTACGAACGGGGGGGCCAAGGGAACACCACTACACGCATATATCTTATCCCAGACAGCACCACTCTTTTTCAGTAAATTGTTAGCTGAGCAGGACCTTTTCCCCCTTCCTTCTCCCTTTCCTTGTCCAATTCAAGCATCGAGAAGTAACAAAAGATCCTGAGGTAGTCCAGATGCTCTCAGCAATTCACATACCAGAAGTACTCCACATCCAAGTAGATTTTCTGAGCAGGAATGCCATAGATCCAGGCACCGTGGTTACTGTTCAGAAATGGGGGCAGCCTTAAATAGACATGATGGCTGACTCAAAATTACAAGTGTCTTGTTTTGAAGCATCAAGATCCCAAAGCAACATTCACAGATCTTTGCATAGGATGAAACCTTTATCTGGCATACATATTTCCACCTTTTCCACTTGTAATGAAGGTTTTGGAAAAGGTCAAGATATACAGGTCAGATTGTATGCCAATAGCACCTTTCTGGCCAAGAGGATCGTATACATATCTACTCATAATGCTAGTTGAAAAGCCTATTTTATATGGCATCCAAACTTGGAAATTGTACATTTACTGGCATAGATATTGAAAGGAAAAGTCTGCCGAATAGAGATCTTTCCTCAAAAGAAACAAACAAAAAAAAAACCACAAGATTTGTGATCCAGTTCCTCCTCCTTACATTTCTTTTTTCAGGGGGCTATTCGGCTACCAAGGGAACTTTGGCTAGATAGATTATATTATCTAACCAAAATGGTGAAAATACTAGGTGCTCCTATACATACAAATAGTGACGTGTTATTCAAGTGACAAAATTATACACAATATTTTAGTGATAAATATGTTACTTTATATAATCGTGTGACAAGTGCACAGTGAAAAATGTAATAAATATTTGCATCTCCCTGCTCGAACCCACTGGTAAGGACTGTTCTCGTAGGCCCCTATAGATTCACGATTTCTACAATACTCCTGGGGGAGCATAGGATAGATGCATTAAGAAAAAAAGAAAAGCACAAGTGCAGGTGTTTTCAATTCAGTGACTTGATGTACATCTTGGCTCGTGTTTTGCCTATTTACAATGTAGTAGGTAAATTAGTGCATATCATAAACGTGGCAATCATTCTGTAATATTGCAAAGTTATTACCCCAGAGAAAAAGAACAAGGACCATTGTGTAAGGAATCGGGGAACACGTCCTTTCCGACGTCTCCCTCCTTACCTGTCATCGCGCAGACCTCCACTCTGGCACCAGCGCGTGCGCGCGCCCCCGCTCTGCTTACAGAGCGTGCACGCGCAGCTCTTCTAGAGTGCCACAGAGCTTAGCTCCGTCCCCTCGGAGGCGCCGCGCTTCTCACACACACGGCACACACACGTGACGTCGTGCACCGCTCCCCAGCTACGTGGCAAGTACTTCCAGGCCCACTTGTCTCCTGCAGCCAATCCGCGCCTTCCGCTCCGCCTCCATTAGTACTGGTTCCTGTGTGCTATAAATACCCTGCAGTTCCCTTCCTGCTTTGCTGAGCATAACTCATTTTGCCTTGATCTCCTATGTCCATTGCTCCTTGTCCTGTGTTTTGTTGCAGTTAACCCTTCGTGTACCGACTCGGCTTGTCTTTGGAATTCTCTCTGGCTTTTGACCCCGGCTTACCCTTGACTCTGCTGATCTCTCCAACCCAGACCACGGCTAGACGGACATCTACTATTCTGACCTCTCCAACCCCAGACCACGGCTAACGGGCTTCAACGATTCTGATCTCTCCAACCCCAGACCACGGCTAACAGGCTTTGACTATTGTGAACTCTATACTCCAAGACCTCGGCAAATATCAGGACTAACCCGCTCTCTCCAACCCAGACCTGGCTAAGTTTTACAATTCGCCTGCCAGGCACGCTTCTGCTGCTGTGGGTTCGCGGTTTGCTACTTCCCCACCTCAGTACCGGGGTCGTGTCTTGCTTGTGGGTAGCGCAAGCGTTAAACATTGCACAGCTCATATATAAAAATGTTATGTCTAAAAAAATTTAAGAAACGCACTTACAATGTGTGCAAAATTTTAAAGCATATGACACAATCGGTGTACAGGTAGCTCAGCGTCACAATAGTCTCACCACCACCACTCCCTCGTGTACCATCAGTCCCGGTGCTGGATCCCCAGCTCTCTTGATCAGTCTCCTCTGTGCCTCTCCAGGCGTCTCCTTTTTACCTCACAAACACACACAGACCTGCGGGGAGGAGAGATACACAAACACACACACACACCTGGGGAGAGATATACGCACACACACAGTCCTGGGGAGAGAGAGATAGATACACAGTCCTGGGGAGAGAGAGAGAGATACACAGCCCTGGGGAGAGAGAGATACACAGCCCCTGGGAGAGAGAGATACACAAACACACACACAGAACTGCAGGGGGGGGGGGGAGAGATACACAAACACACACACACCTAGGGAGAGAGATATATACATAGCCCTGGGGGGAGAGAGAGAGATACATAGCCCTGGGGAGAGAGAGAGATACAAAGCCCTGGGGAGAGAGAGAGATAGATACACAGCCCTGGGGAGAGAGAGAGAGATACACAGCCCTGGGGAGAGAGAGATACACACAGACCTGGGGAGAGAGATATATTGGTACTGTACTGCAAACATTTTCTAAGTTTACTGCATAGTAATAGGAAGAGCTACAGGAAAGTTTTGGGGGCACGGCTCATTCCCGAGACAAAAGCTGCCTGTGTGAGAGAGGAGTCTGTGTGTCTGTGTGAGAGATAGTGGAGGAGGTGAGGAGAGAGGGAAAAGATGTGTAGGCGGGAGAGAGAAATTAATAAAACACTATAAATGGTGATGCTTTTGGACAAATACCATTATACAGTATTTATTTTTAAAGCAATGTAATTTATTTTTGAAATACATTTTTATTGTGTCCCGGGTTTTACTTTTGGAAATCTGGTCACCCTATATATGACAGATGACAGAGAAGCCCAAAACTACATCCAACATGACAGAAATACACTGTAAAATACTTATATATTCTCTTGAAAAAGGGTCATTTAGTTTAACCCTTTGGCCAAAGCATTGTAAGCTTGCGAGCCACGACAAGGCAGACACCCGTTCGCAAGTCCTAACACTACCAGATAAAATACTAATATACCTCTATTAGGATTAAAATTCTCATTTACCTCTATTAGGAGGGAGAAAGACCACATTGGATCTATATCCAGCAGAATGAAAGGACGTACTAACTTGGGAAGTGGGGAGGGGCGAGCTTAAAACCTGGGAAGGAGGAGCCACTAACCTCCAACAGCTGAAACAGCTGAGAATAGGTTAACAAAACACAAAGCTTGTTTGAGCTTGCTGGGGTTTTGTGTTTTGTTAACCTATTCCTTACTTTGCTATAGCCATCCTGTTTTCACTGATTTTGTTTTAAGTGCACTTTGTGCTAAATTTTCTTTTAAATTCTTTGCTCTCTTGAAGTTAACACATGGTTTATCTGGGCTATGTCCCATAAGAATGGGATATTTTTTTAAGATATCTCAATGTTTGCATATAATGTTTCTTCTCTTCTGTGCATCTCTGTTAAAACCTGTCAAAAAAGGCCAAATCCAATTTTCCCAATTTTTCTTTTTTTCCTCCTTTTTTTAACTTTCAGCAGGCTATGTGGGCAAAACCACAAGGCCGATCAGAACAAGGGTCATTAAGCAATATAAAAACAAGAGTGATCACACATACAGTAGCGTGTCAAATCATTTCTCGCTTTGCCATCAAGGGGACTCTGAAGGGCTAAAAATGACAGCAATAGAGCAGGTGAAACAACACTGGAGAGGAGGAGATAGGAGTAAAGAATTACGTAAGAGCGAGATCTTCTGGACTTACAAATTTAAAAACGTTGACTCCAGAGGGTCTTAATCTGGAAATTGAACTCGGAGCCGTCCTCTAGTTAAGAACCCAAGGATATTATTTATAAATTGTCCAATATAGAAAAATAAAGTTTGCATGTTTAATATGTCCCCAGACAAGAAGTGAGAAATGAAGATTGACACGCAAATAGGGGGTTAAATAATAACAATTTATTGGTTAATATCAACAAGTTTCTCTCTCTTCTTCGTTTTCAGTAGACTCATGCCATAATGTTGGTTAATATAAATGTGAAGTTGAATTTGTCATGGTGCTTCTGTAACATCATTAGTATAAAATTGTAGATAGACACTTAAATACATACACAAAGTAGAATATCCCTTACTTTCTTATATACAATAGCAAATATTAGATCCATTATTACTAAAGAGACCCCACCTGAATACAGTCTGCACAATTTGGTGCAAAATTATTTTGTATTAAAACCACAAGGTAAAATGCAGATATCTTCGGCACCTAGGTGGTTAAATATATGTATATCACCCTAAAGACAATTAGTTTAAATAACATCTAAAATACTAGAATATTGGTCAAATAAACTCGGAAATATCCTTAATGAATAGGATACAGATACAAAGTGTCTAGATATGAAAATAACTTTATCCTAATGATTACTGTCTACTGTACCTGTCAATGTTGTCAATTGAAAAAATTAAATGTGATGTATGTTAGCCGTTTTAATGATCGATGCCACTATAAAAACTATTGAGTGACACACTTCTGACGAAGTTTGTAAAAACGAAACACGTAGAGTGTGAGTCTTGCCGGACACACTCAGCAGCAGCAGAAAGACTCGTTATTCAGCCACAAGTCCGCGACCGGATGTGACATCAAATCCGGTAGTGACGTATCGGGACCCAGGGAGACGCCGGATACAATCGGGAGCAGGCAAGGAGAGGTAGAGAGGAGACACCTGGAGAGGCACCGGGTAGCCCATGAGACTGATCGAGAGAGCTGGGGATCCAGCACCGGGACAGACAGCACACGAGGTAGCTGTGGTGGTGAGACTATCGTGACGCTGAGCTATCTGTACCCCAATTGTGTCATATGCTTTAAAATTTTGCACACGTAAGTGCATTTCTTACATTTTTTTTTTATACATAAAAATGTTATATAAGAGCTGCGCAATGTTCCTTGTTCTTTTGTTTCTGAGGTACCATCTTTCTGATATTACAGAAAGATTGCCACGTTTGTGATATGCACTAATTTACCTACTACATTGTAAGTATTCAGAACACGAGCCATTACCAGGAAAGGGCGAGCTTCCCCCCTTTCCCTTTTACCAATACCCACACAGAGCATACAAATAATGAGAAGACACAATCTGGAGATATAAAGGCTGCGGCTTTGTTTATTTATAACTACAGAGAGCATAACTACCTGTCCCTGCCAGAATGCTCGGTAATGGGTTGAGTAAAATGTCCGCCGGGCCTAGGGCCGGTGCCGCGAGAGGGCTCCCGGAAGTACATCCTGGTGACTTGCCCCCTCGCTTCAACCCCCGTCTCTAACAGCTCTGTGACCGTTCTGGCAAGGACAAGTGTCCCCCCCCCCCCCCAACTGTCACCACCGACGGGACCATTTTAAAAATCCCTTAAATTAGGCCCGTACCGCCAGACTCGCAATGACCTTCTCCACACCTTCCTGCAATTCGTTATTGAACATGCCTGACCTGATATCCGATAAATTGACCCTGTCCTCTCAGAACCATCCGCTTATCCTGTGATTGAAATCTGTGTGATTGACGACCCACCCCCCTTCATTGTAGTACAAAATTCCCCACCATCCTGTTTATTTTGATGCGTGCTTTGTCGACTCTGCCCGGGTTATGCGCGCCCCTCCACACTATTATGCAAATTATCTCTGACCATATGATTTGAATTCCTTGTCAGAAAGAGATAATCCGCACCAGGTCCTGCTTGGTGTGCTGGACCAGCTCGATGGAGTGCACCGTCGCCAGGTTGTTTCCCCCCGCGTGGATAATGAGTATCTGTGGTGCTCTCCTGTCTCTGGCCAAAGAAATCAGCAGTGGGAACAAATGTCTCCACTGCATCCCTCTCCTCCCCCATCAAAATACCTTCGCCTGCTCTGCGCGCAACTCCAGATTTCCCCCCGGTACGGACGAGATAATGTCCTCTTTCCTGCCCAGTGTACGAGTGAGTCTCCCACGAATCATGTATCTGCGGAATCTTGGGAGGCACAAAAAGAGGGGGGGAGGAGGGGTTTATGCCAGTACAATGTCGTTCCCTACTAATGAAGGTCTGATGTAGGACCGGTAACTGTTTGATTTTCAGTGACCTATTCTTTGAATTCTTGGTATTGGGAACCCTATGCGTGATGCCTCCGTCGCCGCCCCAATGCGAAAAGAGTGCGTTCCGTATTGAGCTCCCACTAATCCCTGCTGTTTAAGGCACATCTGGAAGGCCCGCAAGTATTGGAATCTCTATAGTGCCCTCACATCTGCGTGTACCAGTAGTGGGCCCTCTTTGTTTGGCCTGCAGCCCAAATACACTCCTAGCGCCTTGACAGGGCATACTGGGCTTCCTGGCAACCCCCGCAGTGAAATCCATGCTCCCTTTCTCTTCTGATCCATTTTTGAACTCCGAATGAGCAGTCTCAGTGCGCCTTCCCCTAGATTTATGTCTGTGCGCTGCAAACCGCCCCTCCCTTCTTGGATACGCAACCTAACACTCCAGCCCGTAACGCAGCGAATAAGGCTAAAACGAATGTAAGTATAAAGAGTTTCGCCTCAGATAGAAGAACACACCGTCTGTTGCCCGCATCAATCCCTCTAAGATTGAAGGCGTCACCGGTCTTCTGCTGTCCTTGTGTAAAAAAAACCCTTACCAGTACTGTTAGCACACTTCTAACTACGAATTCCTTGGTCACATCTTCCTTGCCGTTCAGCTTTAGGAAAAAGGATATTCCCGCCATTTTCTTCCCAATGGAACCGCCCGATAAGCCCCCTACCCTCAAACTTAGTATGTGAGATAATAAGGCCTCCACTTCTGTCGTCTCGCACCCTACCTCCCCTGTTAACTTCTGATACTGCCGTCATGCTGTCGAGTAAGCGCCCCACATACCCGGCACCAATGAGAACCCTTACTACATCAATCTCACCACCATCCATGTATGATCAACCAATGTCGTGTGTGTCTCGTCTGTGCCGACCAAGACTGCCGGATCCAGTGGATTGTTGCTAGAACAACTAATTCCTCCTGTAAAAACAAAAAAATGTCATGTTAACAATTGTTTGCCAACCTACTTGACAACCCAACCAATCGTCTCCTCGTCTATCCGTGTCATAACCACTCGTGTTATTTTTTTTTTTGTGCCTTGCCCTGCTCCTTTTCCCAATTCTGGAGCCACTTGCAACAAGGAGCCCGTCCGACCTTGCAGACTGAGGCCGAACCCCCATCAGCTCAACGACAGATGATGGCCTTAAATACCTGCACGTTGCCCTGCCCCCTTTGCCCAGCTCCGGAGCTACTTGCAACTTACAGCCCATCTGACCTTGCAGACTGAAGCCAAACCCCCATCGTCTCACGACAGACGATGGTCTTATATCCCAGCACGTTGACATACCCGCGTACGACACTAAAGAGCGTTGTGCCTTGCACAACGTGCTTTGTGGTTCGTGACTTAGACCACCCTCAACGCTTTTTTGTGTGCCATAATAAACAAAAATTATTTGCACATCCCTGGAACATGCAGCGCCCCCAAATGCATCTGCCAAAACATGCTGCAACCCAAAGGCATGCCTACCCTACAACATGCTGCTTTAGCAATGCATGCCCCTGAACCATGCAGTGCCCCAAGCGCGTGCCTAAAATACATGCTGTGTTACACAAGCAAAATACTTACCCCCATAACATACTTTAAATGCAAAAAATCCTGAAACAAGCAATGCCCCCACAACATGCTGCTCTCTAATTGTAGGAGGAGCAAAATATGAGGAAAAAGGAAACAAAAAACAGTGCAAATTTAAGTGCAGACGTTGAGACTAAAATCCAATATGATGTCAGTGTCTTGGCTCTACTGGTTATTCTACTCACAAGATGTTATTTGGTATATAAGCAGTTGGCAGATTGGGCTGCCACCCCAGGTGAATGCTGAATACTGTGTGACTCCCTCCAGGCTCGTCTCATCAGAATGGTAGATACACATGCAGGGGAAGAAACAGAACTACATAGCGCGATCTGTCTTTGAATTGACTTTATAAAAGGTATTAGGCATATAAAATGTGCACTTACACTGTGCCAAAATTAAAATCGCATTTTTCACATATATAGTGACTCTAGGGGGTACTCCGCCGTTCTCACCACCTCTTCTCTGGCTCTGGATATCCTCCGTCTGCAACCTGGGACTCTGAACTCCGTGTCTCCTCCGGTGCGTGTGACGTCACTGCTCAGTGGATGGTGCAGCTACGGATCCCTCACTAGACCAAAACACCACTCTACGCGTTTCGCCGAGCTCTCACAAGCTGTCAATGGCTTCGTCAGGACACACTCCTGACGAAGCCATTGACAGCTTGTGAGAGCTGGGCGAAACGCGTAGAGTGGTGTTATGGTCTAGTGAGGGATCCGTAGCTGCACCATCCACTGAGCAGTGACGTCACACGCACCGGAGGAGACACGGAGTCCAGAGTCCCAGGTTGCAGACGGAGGATATCCAGAGCCAGAGAGGAGGTGGTGAGAACGGCGGAGTACCCCCTAGAGTCACTATATATGTGAAAAATGCGATTTTAATTTTGGCACAGTGTAAGTGCACATTTTATATGCCTAATACCTTTTATAAAGTCAATTCAAAGACAGATCGCGCTATGTAGTTCTGTTTCTTCCCCTGCATGTGTATCTACCATTCTGATGAGACGAGCCTGGAGGGAGTCACACAGTATTCAGCATTCACCTGGGGTGGCAGCCCAATCTGCCAACTGCTTATATACCAAATAACATCTTGTGAGTAGAATAACCAGTAGAGCCAAGACACTGACATCATATTGGATTTTAGTCTCAACGTCTGCACTTAAATTTGCACTGTTTTTTGTTTCCTTTTTCCCCATATTTTGCTCCTCCTGGACTGTCTGAAACATATCATTCTATTTGGAACCCGGGAAACAGGTTCTACCAGAGGGTTTGAGCAGGGATTTATATTGAGCACTTATTTATTGTTTATTGCACTATTAACCTGTAAAATATCACTATTATTTAAGTTGTTAGCGCCTTATAATCACTATCACTCACAATGCTCTCTAAATGTACGCTACTCCCCCTACCGCATGATACAAAATATGATACACAACTGTATACACCCCATACCACATGGTCCAACATATATTCACAACTGTATACACCCCCTACTACGTGTTGCCAAAAATATGCTGCATGCTATATATCCCCCATGCCACATGATGCAAAATATGCTCCGCAACTCTATACACCGAACTAGCCTCAACACCATGCCTCTTGCCCCTTTGTGTGCCACTACCGGGCTCCTCCCCCCACCCCCACACCCCCCCCATCTGCTCCCTAACTCATCTATTACAGCTCACCATCTATTACAGATAACTCTCTGCTCCCCTGCTGCATTACATGCTACGTACCGACCCAAACACCTCTCTAACTCGCTCCGGCGCCGCAAGACGCCCACGTGGGAACCCTGCGTTAGGTGAGGCGCAGCATACCTCCCCCTGGCTGCCTTGCACGCTAGTGTGGGATCCTAAACCCCCACAAGCCCTGAGCATGCCCGGCAACCAGGGGTGGGAGGGGAGGTTCGGGGTGACCCAACCATAAATTTAGGCCTTACCTTCGGCACTGTATGAGTCAGGAGAGGGGATCACCGTAAACCGCTGCAGCCAGGAGCAAGTGACCGTCCTCGCTCACGGCTACTAGCCTAATTCCCCAAGCCCCTCCCCTGCACCGGCGGTCAAGGGAGGCCACGCTCCCTGGTCATGGCTTTTGCCGCCTATGCCGTCTAGGCAAGCTGCTAGATGTAAATCAAGTCACTGAATCGAAAACACCTGCACTTAGTTGTGTTTTTAATTTTTTCTTTATGCATCTACTGTATCCTGTACTCCTCCTGGGTATTGCAGAAATCGTAAATAGATTATATTGGCACAAGGTTTTATAAAGCACCAGGGCTAGAAGAGCCAGCAAGAATAACATCTCTCAACCAAAGTCTTTGGGGGAAGAACCATATGAAGCTACAGCAGAACAAATTTGCAGAGCAGCTACATGATCCTCTCCCCATCTCGGCAAGCAATCTGTCCTACCTCCCGTTGGGGGGAGGGGGGGTGATAATGGTGAAAGGCAGGGTTGCAGACATGCGTAAGACATGCAAATGAGCATACAGTAATATTTCCATTTGCTATATGCTTTGCAGTGGAGGGTTTTTGTCACTTTTTTTACCCACCATAACTTACCGTATTTCCTCGATTGTAAGGCGAACCATCGATTTGGATTTCACTTACCATGTTCCAGGAGAGGTCCCATGTCAGCGGAGGATGAAGCGGGCGGCGGTGGCGGCAGGAGAGGTCCCATGTCAGCGGAGGATGAAGCGGGCGGCGGTGGCGGCAGGAGTGGTCCCACGTCTGCAGATGGTTAAAGATGGACAGCGGGCGGGAGTGCGGTGGTGGCAGCAGGACAGGTCCAAAATCTGCAGGTGAATGAAGATAAGAAGACAGCGGGCGTGCGGTGCGGTACGGTGGCAGGAGGAGATCATAATAGCAGGAGAGCTGAGCAGGAGCAGAGCGGCTTAGGAGGAACGGCTTGGGAAGTCAGACACCGGTCAACTTACGGTGTTAGTGTGCACCTCCCAAGCCGTTCCCCTATGCCGCTCTGCTCCTGCTATTATGATCTATTAGCTGCCTCCGCCACTGCGCGCCCGCTGTCTTGTTATCTTCATTCACCTGCAGACTTGGGACCTGTCCTGCCGCCGCCACCGCACTCCCGCCCGCTGTCCATCTTCAACCATCTGCAGACGTGGGACCTCTCCTGCCGCCCGCTTCATCCTCCCCTGAAACATGTTAAGTGAAAAGAGGGGGTTAGTACAGAGAAACACTTAAAAAAAAAAAAATGTAATACATCGATTCTAAGACGCACCCCGATTTCAGACATGTGAAAATCGAAAAAAAGATGCGTCTTAGAATTGAGGAAATAGGGTAACTAAGTATGGTAAACCCCATCCTCATTGCTTCATTTTTGCATAGCCAGTATAACCAACCTCACACTGATGAGACCTATCAAGGTCGAAACAGCTGTCTGTGGGTGGCTTTGCTTGCTATGCATCTTAACCCTGGCTGTGCTCAAAGCTGTGACCATGCAGCAAGCTTAAGCCTATAGGCAGCCATGTTAAAAATGGATTTGAAGCAAAAGGTGACACTGTGTGCTCATTTGCAGCTGTGTGTCATTTCCCAGAATCCGTTGCTGCCGTGGAAGTGCTGGGTGATAATGGTGAAAGGCGGGGTTGCAGACCTGTCTAAGACATACAAATGAGCATACAGTAATATATATATATTTATATATATGTATATATATAATTGCTTTCTCTACTTCTCTTCTGCGTTTTTTGTTTCTTTTTTTCTCCCTTCGAGCTTGGTTAGATATACAACCAACTGAGATAATTGGAGAGAATGTGCACTTTTATACGGCACATTTACATTAGTTGCTCTGTACCTCCCTTCAGCTGGGAGTGGCTTAATACCCCATTATCATGAACTGTGACAGAGGGGCTATGATAAATGAATTTATCGGTTTAAAAATAAGCTTCCCTTTTTTTGGACGTTCAGATAATAGATCCTACTGTTCATACGACTAGTAAAAATATCCCTCACAATAATGTTAGGGTTTTATATCTGCCACATCAGCAAGCTTAATTGAAAAGATCAGAACAGAGCTGCATATTTTATATGATCCCCTGGACATGCATGCTAGGGGCCTCTAATGAGAATATGCAGCTGTTACAAATCATTTATTGAAAAACTGCATTTGTTATTAGTGTGTTGGTGATCTGTGTGTACCAAAAATTAGCACTTTCATTGTTCTCAACCCTTTGAAGCACAGAAATGATTGCAAACCTGCCAGGTTTATCCAGAAGTCATGAATAAATGAGAAACTCGGAACAGTGAAATGCAGTGACTCGGGATGGCACACATCCGCTCTTCTGCTTCACTGCTGCACAGGGATAAGAAACGAAAACGTGTTGTTTTTTTAAAATCTGCATTCAGGTTCATGGGTTCATAATGCAGAGCTACTGGATATAAATGTCAGGGGGGGAACAAAAAAAACCTTATTTGCATGATTTTTCTGAAGTGCAGTTACTCCTGACCTTCAATATTGGAACACTTGGATTAAATCTACATTTTGCATGAACATTTTTAATAAATTCCCTGCTGAATCTGCTGTCTGTACCATGGTGTAATTGTGCTCAGCAGACTGGTGATATTATAACACAGAAGTGCCAGATCACTGTGCTTTTCTTTCTCCTCCCATCCCTCCGTCTACTCCACATATTCAGAAGTCCAAGCTTTTTCAAATGCCAATTGCCTTTCATTTCAAATTTCTTTACGGTGAAGGATCCTTCCAATGAAATGAATTGAGTAGGATCATGGCTAGAATGATAGGTTTATATCAATATTCAATAATGAATAACATGTCTCCCTTTTATATTACTTCATTGCGTATACTTGTTTTGAAAAGGGGAAAAAAACATCTCAAATTCTAGGGGGTTGTGCAACTTATAAAGAAAAGGAAACGAATCCTAGACAAATCATTAATAGGCTAGTTAACGTTGGAATTGCAAAACAATTGTTTTAAAGAACTATCCCTCCTAGGACCCATGTGATAATGGAAATTACATGTTTACACGGTTGGTGTGGGCGATTTTTTTTTTTTTTTTTTTTAAATAAAACCTGACACCAATAAGTACTTACATTCATTTGACTTAAAGGGATCAATACATCTTAATAAAGGTTCGTGAAAGGGACTGAAATGTTGATGCAAAAGTCACTTTATTTGCCATACACTGGAGTGCTACAAATCTATCTTTTCTTGTACTACCATACTGTATGTACTCAACCGATAACTTTTAGAATAAACATACAAAGTATTGACAATTATCCTTTTTGGAAACATAACATAACATTTTTAGGGCCCGGCCATCTCTTGACTAATAAACTGTTCATCTTACATGTTATAGATAGTAGTCTATACATATGTGGCTGTGCTCATTTAATTACAGTTTGTGCATTAAACACAAATATATGTAATTATAGTCTGTACAGGAGACCAGACCATTTACACCTTTTTACCAGGATCATACATTGAGCAAAACGAGTTAATGAAATAAATTGTAAATTTATTCACAGGAAAAGGCAAACACACAATTTTACGCAAACTACAGCAAAAAGACACACTTACTTGGGAATTGGGGTTTAAAAACTATACATTCCTAGGTGTAGGGGTTTATCAATCCAAAGCTTACCCTATAAAGTCTTGGAACTGAAATCAACCTGCAGTTCCAAACGCCACCGCCCCCCTCTCTCTCCAAGGGGCTGGAATTCACTTGGTGCTTAGAATCTTAGAAAACTTTGAGAGAACTTTGAGAACACTGGAAAACACTATCTAATGGGCACAAGAGGTTATAGAACCTCTGACTTTCATTCAAAAAATACAATAGCCCAATCCAAAGCGTGAGAAAGTTCTCCGCTGCCAATCAGAGACAAGATGGTAGCACAACAGAGTTACCTGGAAATCTGAATGAACCAAGGGGCATGGGCAATTTGGCACCTCTGGCCCTGGTTCCCTCAATGCCACCCGCGGTGACAGGCTCTGCTAGTCTGGTGGGATCAATGGACATGCAAAGGGCGTCCACTGATCCCAGGACGTGGATACTTGTGCTTCCCTCCTGTACAAATGGTCTTGACACCTCAGACACATCCTCTGTGGCATTCATCTCCACGTATGAATAGACACAGTGGCACCCAAGTTGGTAGCCCACTGGCCCACTCAGAACTCTGGCTCTGACCGTCCCAGCTCATCTCTGTGCACAAACAGATATGTTTTAAAACACACTGTTCCATAAAATATACACTTTAAAAATATCCTAAGTCTTTTGGTTATGGGAAATAGAATAAGAAGCTGCACATTATTTCTTACTAGCCATTTCCCCCCACTCTCTACAATACATTTAGGACTGGATTTTTAAAAGTCCCCTCACAACCTTGTAGATGGTTTGAGTACCCCAAATCCCTATACAGGCTCTGGGTGACCTGGGCAATTACTGGTATCCCCATCAACCTAGGGACCCTTTGACTGTTTCAGGGACACCTCACATCCCTATGCCCCATTTACCTTTCTGGGCTGTGCTGAAGCAGGGACCCCTAGTGGTGAGTTGCGCAAGCGTTTTCAAGGGGAGATAGTACTGAGATAATGTGTCTAAATGCAGCCAGGCATCCGACCTGATTCCTGGGTACATTTTTAGGGGAACAAGCAACTCATGGCCCTGACTAGAGACACAACCTGACAACACTTTCTCTGCAACCCCCCCCCCCCCTGAAACTCAGGCCTCTGTAAACCCTGCACGCCCTCCAGTTTGCGCACTGCTGCAGTTCACTATGAAAAATGTTCTCTATTTGGATCATCCTGTAAATTGAATATCTAAAGGTGTGTTTTCACCTATTTAGTCTATAATAGAGTTGATATGTACTAAGGTGACATTAACTACCCTGTTTTCAAGAGGTGTTTTTGTAGTAGTTATATTGGCTACTGCTTTGACCAGGGGAGTAGCTGCAGCCCGGGCAAAGCCCGGGGGCCCACGCTCTTGGGGGGCCCGCTCTCACCCTCTGTCAGTGGCCTGGCCCCCTGCCTGCACATTAATTCCCTGCAGCGAGCATGAAGCACAGAGGGAAATCCCTTCCTCTGCAGGTGGGCGGGGCCTGGTTCAGGGGGCGGGGCCTGGGTCAGGGGGCGTGGCCCGGAGATGCTGTAGGGAGGACAGAGGGGAAATTCCTTCCTCTGCAGAGTCTCCATAGTTGGGCGGGGCCTAGGTCAGGGGGCGGGGCCTCAAGTAATGCAACGTAGGACTGGAGCCTGAGAGATAGGCTGGGAAAGGTAAAATGGAGGGGAAAGGTTAAATCACACGGGTAAAAACAGACATGAAAGGGAAGAAGACAGAAAAGAAGAGACAAGGAGAAAATGAAGTACAAAAGAGAAAAGAGAGAGACCAAAGATAGAGAGACCAAAGAGAGAGAGAGAGAGAGACCAAAGAGAGACAGAGAGACCAAAGAGAGACAGAGAGACCAAAGAGAGAGAGAGAGACCAGAGAGAGAGACCAAAGAAAGAGAGAGAGAGAGAGAGACCAGAGAGAGAGAGAGAGAGAGAGAGGCAGGGGCAGAGAGCGAGAGAGTGACAGAGCGGGGCAGATGGAGAGAGAGAGGTGCAGAGGCATGAGTATGCCCTGAATTATTTTTTGCCCTGGAGCCCGCACATGTTTAGCTACGCCACTGGCTTTCCCCAATTCCAGCCATTCATGCTAGCATGAAGAACAAGTTGCCTCCTTCCATCCTCAGAAATATAACATCACATTGGCTAACATTAATGCAAAATAGAATCAATTTGTCTCCCCTTTTACTTGCTTCCACTGGGCTTGTGGCAGAATTAGATACCATTTATGCCAACTTTTTTTTTTTTATCTCTAGACACATTTGTTATGTTTTATAAAGCACATTGGTAAATACAATTTCTATATAGAGGCCAATATTTTGCTGGACACACGCTAGAGGTAAAATTATTTTCATTCTAAAGCATGAAAATAGTGGCGGCAGATGGCAGGCTGTTTTGTGCCCTGTTGCTGCAAAATGTTATATTGAACCATTTTGAAGTGAAACTTCTTTGCTGGCACCTACCAATATTTCCCTTGCAGTAAATCGCCTTCTTGGTGACGGAAGTGCAGTCACGGAAGTGACGTCACTGCTAGCAGGAGAGGCCATAAGCGACGTCAGTGTTGGCAGCTCTGCGCGCATGCGCAGAGGCCTCCTGCGTTTGGCGCACAGGAGACGTTATCCCTTTCCCCACGCACCCCCTCAGTAGCCGCTGGCTCGGCGTGCGCATGCACAGAAGCAGCACAAGACACATATAGACACATACAGAGACGAGCACACACAGAATTCACAGTTACTATAAATATAGAAGTGCAAATAGCTAAAATGGAGGGTTTTGCCACTGAAATTGTGTTTTTAATTTTTAATTAAAAACATCACCATCACAAATACAAAACAAACAAAACAGTGACAAAAGACAAAGACGTTTCACTTCAAATGTACGTGTTCAAACCAGCCACTATTCTATTGAAACCTTTGGCTAGTTTGAACCAACGTACTTCAAAAGTGAAAAAAGTGCGGTAGCCAATTTGATTGGTTTGTTGAGAATAAATAATGTTGGTATTTTTATTACTGAAACTGTTGTACGGTCCTATTATTGTTTATTTGTTAAGTGCCAACATATTCTGCAGCGTGGTACAATGGGGGTACAGAGATTGGATCATGTTTGAACCAGCATGTAGTGCTATGTAAAAATAAAGCCTTGACATGTATCCTTTCTTCTTCTATAGAAACAGGATATTTTATAGTACTAGGGGGAAGCAAAATCTGGTTCTATGCTTTTTACTTGTCCTATTACAACATCATGAGCTTCTAAAATATGGTTACAGTGATATATTTACAGTTATATCTTCTTTGTTTGTTTGCAAACTCACAAACAAAGGTTCATTGATAATGAGAAGTTTATTGCATAGTATCATCATACACATTGAAAAGTCTATAAGACTCTCTGCCAAAAGAGTGTCCAAGCAGGCTTTATATACATTTTTGATTCCTTTGTTCTAAATAGGTTACCAGGCAGATTATACTAACCACGCCTTAATTCTTAAACCAATCATTTTATAGATCATTACAACCTGGTTAAAACTAGATTAAAACAGTTCTCTATAGAAACCAGGCACTTCTTGTTACTAGGAATGTGGGTGTTACTTCAGGCACAGTTGTAAATCTACTGTGATCAAAACACATTCAACCACACACTCACTCTTACACACAAAATGGAGACTGAAAACATGAGACAAAATGGAAACAGAACATCGCCTTCAATCCTTCTCCAGAACCCCGCCCTCCCCCCAGCCCCCCCTCTCCCCCCCCCAGTCCATTTCAGTAATATATTCGTTTCAACAGTATTCTGATTTCAGCAATATTACTTCATCACTTCTTTACATGGATACGCATGGTTGGGCATAAGAAATGTAGAACATATATATATATCAATGTATAGCAGGTAAAAGGGTTTAAAGTCTGCTTCATCATATGAAGATAACACACGGGTATCATAATCCAATATTCTACTTTAAGACGATTTTAATTGAATGCCCAACTATGAAGAAAGTGAATGAATGCCTAATGGCAGTGTTTTTTTTAATAAGAATTTAATTTATCATCATTTAAGCGTTAAGATACATGCTCTTGTGTGGCAAACCCCTTGAGAAAGAAGAAAAAAAATGTGAAGGGTTCAAATAAAATAAATAATATTAGATATATCACACAACTGGTAAAAAGGTATAATTTCCTGATTTTTAAAATGTCTTGTCTCTCTCTTCCTGGCCGCTTGCTGCTGGCTGGATGCCAGATGTTGGGGGAACGCTTTCCCCGGGTATCCGCTGGGCTGCCTGGTGATCTCAGTACTGAGGCAAGTGTCCGCTTGGGGTTCTGCAAACCTCCGTTGTCTGGCAGTAGCTGCAGCTCCTCTCCTCGGATGCCTGCGTCTCCCAATCAGCGTCCCTGGCTGTGTGGTATCCCCGTCGCCCCTTCCGGGTCTGACGTCACTAACCCGGAAGTAGTGCGTCCCCATCAGCAATCCAGAAACAGCTTACCAAATCTCTTGATAAATGCAGGCGAGGGGTGAATACAGAGACTAACCTCAATCTGTGCATGCTATAGTCCTCCAGCTAGTTTCCCCACTTGTTGTGAATTAATCAGGGATGGTTCTGCTTCTCATACTGCCCAATCATTTATAGTTGTCACTAATTGATACATCATTAATCCATTGTTTGATTACTTAATTGATACTTTAGTTTATTCTTTTAGGCAACGAGACAAAGTACTTGCTCAGTGGTTAAAAATTACACAAAACCCGATTTATTATTTTTAGACCAAAACATGAATGAAAGCACCCACTCTTAATACTTTTCTGACCACCTGGACAAGCAGGTTTTTACTGGGCAGATTAAAAACTTAGTTATCAAATCTTACCCAGAAGGTCTGGGGGGGATGGTGGGTGAAGCCTCCTATAGAACCCAATATGGGATGAAGCGTAGGGAATGTTTGCGTAAAATACAAGGATGATAAGGTTATTCTGTGGTTTGTGACTAAAACCACTGCAATCAGTTTGACACGAACCACTGAGCTAATGAATACCAGTCCCGCTTGGTAGATGGGGTTGGAATCCGTCCACCAAACTGCAAAGGGCACAACAATATAGTCTAATGTGGTGCACTAGCAAGAGTTAATTACTGGTTAAACATAAACAAGTCCCTCTGATAAAAGAAAAGACTGTAGTTGCAGCCGCAAAAACAGGATAACCACTCCTCCAACGACAGTACCTCAAAAGAAAGAAGAGGGACGGAACATGGCATGAAATCTTTTATGCATTTAGTATAAAATAAAACAAAATAAGAAATGCACTCATATAAGAGAGAAGGAAATTGTGTTTTTAAAAACTGCTGAAGATAAAGCCCTAGTGGGGGAAACCGTTTCCTCTCACTTTCTCGTTCCGCATGCAGAACAATCTGGGAGCCGATGTAACATGCCAGATGTGACCCGTTCCTCCAGCGATCTCTGAGGAAGCCACGATACGTGAAATGCGTTGGATTGAGCTTATCAGCCTAACACGGACCGTCAGCCCCATCTACATTGCTGCAGCCCTAGGGATCCTCCACTGACTGTCAGGGCGTGCTCACCACAAACGAGACGGGACCGCGGTGCTGAGGTGGGATAGGATATAACGCCACCCACAGCCACGAGGGCATGTCTTGAGAGTAGAGTGGTCTGGAAGTCCGAATCGGGGCAGGAGAGGTACGGATGGTAGAGGGTGCTGTTTGCCAAGTCCAGGGTTAGAGAGAGGGACGTTGTTGTTTGCCGGGATCGGGATGCCAGAGGTGCGAAGAGTCGTGTTGCCGTATGCCGAGTTCGGGATGCCAGAGGTGCGGGTAGACGTAGCGGAAGCCGGTTCGGTACACGAGGAAGACTGCAAAAAGACAGGACAAGAAGGCAGAGAGTGATGAGAACAACTGGTTCTATGCTCAGCCAACGAGTCAGTGACACTGTAAGGTATATATACAGTAGGAGAGAGGGTCAAATGGCAGCGCAGCAAGGTGGGGGTGTGTGGAAGGGCCAGGCTACGGCAGGGATAGGTCCAGAATGAGTCCCAGGGGAGGAGCCATAAAGCCCAGTAGTAAGACTGCATTTGATTGCAGTAATGGTTTGAGGTGCTGTGCCTTTAAGGGGTTGGTGCGGCTCCGTGTGGCTGCGCCTCCGTGTAGCTGCGCTTGCGGGTGCGTGACCGGGCGTAGCCGTCGGCCCAACAGTAGAAGAGGAGTATTGGCGTGCGCGCGCCCACGTGGAGCTGTGAACGGCGTTCCGGAGAGAGGCTGCCTGCGTGCCGCGGGGGGACCCGGCGGAGCTGCAGGTGAGTGAGGAGCACACCGAGGGCGGCGTGACTCCCAGACCCTTACAGTACCCCCCCCCTTCAAGGGCGACCTCCGGGCGTCTATGACATGGCTTGGAGGGATTCTTACGATGGAAAGCCTGGACGAGTCGAGGCGCGTGGAGATCTCGGTGGGGAATCCAGCAACGTTCCTCTGGTCCAAACCCCCTCCAGTGGACCAGGTATTGTACTCCTCCTCTGGAAATCCTAGAATCCAGGATAAACTGAACCTCGTACTCCTGTTGACCTTGGATCAGAAGAGGAAGTGGAGGAGACGTGGTCTTAGAAAAGCGAGGACTCTGGAATGCTGGTTTAAGCAAAGAAACATGAAAGACTGAAGGAATCTTCATCGAGGGTGGAAGGCGTATATGATAAGCCACAGGATTAATCCTCTTGACCACAGGAAAGGGACCGAGGAACTTAGGTGCTAGCTTCATGGTAGGAACCTTTAGTCGGATATTCCTGGAAGAAAGCCAAACCCTGTCTCCTGGGACGAATTCCGGAACCGGGCGTCGAAGACGGTCTGCCTGGAGTTTCTGTCTCCCTGTAGCCACCTTTAAGTTCTCCTGAATCCTCGTCCATAAGTCTATTAGCCGGGAGATGCGCTTGTCAACCGCTGGTACTCCTGAGGATAGAGGGGAGAAGGGTAGACGGGAAGGATGAAAGCCACAATTTATGAAGAAGGGAGATTCTTGAGTGCAGTCATTGTGAAGAGAGTTAAGAGCAAACTCAGCCCAAGGAAGTAGATCCACCCAATCATCCTGTGTATCGGTTATGAAACACCGAAGGTATTGTTCCAGGTTTTGGTTGGCCCTCTCCGTCTGCCCATTGGTCTGTAGATGGTATCCCGAGGAGAATTGAAGTGAAATACCCATTTTTCGGGAAAAGGCTCGCCAAAATCTTGACACAAATTGGGACCCACGATCAGAGACGATGGTTGAAGGTACTCCGTGAAGACGAAAAATCTCCTGGATGAAAACATCCGCAAGCCTGGAGGAATTTGGAAGACCCCTCAAGGGGACAAGGTGAGTCTGTTTGGAAAAACGATCGATTACCACAAGAATCGTATTCTTTCCTTTGGAGTCTGGGAGCTCTACAATGAAGTCCATAGAAATATGGTTCCAGGGACGGTCTGGAATGGGTAAGGGAAGAAGAAGGCCTGCTGGTCTGACCCGGGGTACTTTGTTGCGAGCGCACGTGCCACACGCTTTAACAAACTCCTCCACATCCTTAGCCCTCTCTGGCCACCAGAAGGTACGTTGAACAAGGTCGTTGGTTTTCCGTATCCCTGGATGTCCTGCTGATTTAGAGGAATGGCACCACTCGAGAACCCTTTTGCGGTGTTGGGGTGCTGTGTAGAGTCTTCCCTCCGGGACCTTGAGCCCCCTTGGAGCTTGTGATTGCTCGGATCGAATCTTGTCCAAAATATCAAAGGAGTTGGCGGACAGAATATATCTAGAGGGAATAATCGTCTCTAGCTGTTCTTCAGACTTGTCCCCTGCCAGGAACTGTCGAGACAGAGCGTCCGCCTTTAGATTTTTGGAGCCAGGCATAAAGGAGATAAGAAAATTGAATCGTGAAAAAAAATAGTGCCCAGCGGGCTTGTCGAGAGCTCAAACAACGTGACCCTTCTAAGTAGAGAAGGTTCTTATGGTCTGTGAGTATGGTTATAGGTGTCTCCGTACCCTCTAAGAAGTGTCTCCACTCTTCTAATGCCAACTTGATCGCCAAATGCTCCCGGTTCCCGACATCGTAATTCCGTTCTGCGGACGAAAATTTCTTCGAGAAGAAGGCACATGGGTGTAGTCTGGCTAAGGGAGAGGTCATTTGGGATAAAACAGCCCCAGCCCTGATGTCAGAGGCATCTACTTCCAAGGTAAATGGAAGTTTAGGATCTGGGTGGGTGAGGATAGGGGCAGACACAAAAGCCTTTTTCAGAAGATTAAATGCCCGTATGGCGGTCTCAGACCATGATGAAGGATCTGCACCCTTCTTCGTGAGAGCAGTTATGGGAGACACCGTAGAAGAAAAATTGCGAATGAAGCGTCGATAATAGTTTGCAAAACCTAGAAAGCGTTGCACGGCTTTGAGAGTGGTCGGACGGGGCCAGTCCAAAATAGCCTTAAGTTTCTCTGGATCCATATTGAATCCGGAGTCAGAGATAACGTATCCCATAAAAGCCACAGACTTGAGATGGAACTGACATTTCTCCAACTTCGCAAAGAGAAGGTTCTCCCGGAGGCGTAACAGCACTTGTTGAACGTGTTTGATGTGTTCTTGAGGGGACTTAGAAAAGATTAGGATGTCATCTAGGTAGACGATAAGAAATGTGTTAAGAATGTCCCGAAAAATCTCATTAACGAAATCCTGGAAAACTGCTGGTGCGTTGCACAATCCGAACGGCATGACCAGGTATTCATAGTGGCCGTCATGGGTGTTAAAAGCAGTCTTCCATTCGTCCCCCTCATGTATACTTACTAAATTGTAGGCACCTCTTAAATCCAATTTAGAAAAGATAGTTGCTCCCTGAAGATGGTCGAAGAGTTCCGGTATCAAGGGCAGTGGGTAGCGGTTCTTGCGTGTGATGTTATTCAAACCCCGGTAGTCTATGCATGGACGAAGAGAACCGTCCTTTTTGACAAAAAAAAGCCTGCTCCGACTGGAGAAGAAGACTTTCGGATGAAACCCCTCTCTAAATTATCAGCAATGTAAGTGTTCATGGCTTTAGTCTCTGGGAGAGAGAGAGGATAGGATCGTCCTCTGGGAAGACGTGCCCCGGGTAGTAGGTCAATAGGGCAGTCGAAAGGACGGTGCGGAGGTAGAACCTCGGAACGTGCTTTGTCGAACACATCACGGAATTCCCAGTACACAGAAGGTAGGGAGTGGACCTTCTCTGGCAGGGTAGACAACCCACCAATATTCTGGAAAATCCTGGTACATGTCTTGGCACAAGGAGCACCCCACTGGATGGGTTCCCGATCCATCCAGTCGATGCGAGGATTATGGAGTTGAAGCCAAGGAAGGCCCAAAATCAGCTCAACCGAGGGAGTCTGGATAACATCGAGGGTAATGATCTCCGTATGAACGTTGATGTACTGCAGTAGGAGAGGCACCGTCTAGAGCGTGATGAATGCCGGCTGTAGAGGTCGACCGTCAATGGCCTCCAGACCTACTGGCGTCTTCTTACTGATAAATGGAATATTGTTCCGTCTAGCAAAAGTCTCATCGATGAAATTGCCTGCGGAACCGGAATCAATGAACGCCTGTGCTTGAGTGTGAAACCCCTCTCCAGACAGTGTTATAGGCAACATTATCCTGGTGGGAAGGACGTCTTTGATGATGGGAAAAAGTGTCAGTATTCCCAACGAAACTCTCCGGGATTTCATTGGGAGTTGGCGTTTCCCGGCTTGTGGGGACACTGGGGTAATATGTGACCGGAATTGCCACAGTACATGCAGAGACCGGCATTGCGCCGACGTTGTTTTTCGGCAGCAGACAGCTTGTTACCTCCCAACTGCATTGGTTCCGGGGCGTCCCCAGAAGGGGGTGTAGGCGCCATGAACGATGGAGCAAGATGCCTTGAAACCCGTTGACGGTAACGATAACGTTCATTTCTCCGCTCCTGCAGACGCTGGTCCACTCGAACACACAGCCTGATCAAAACCTCTAGGTCAGTGGGACGTTCCCGCGCTGCGAGCTCATCCTTTAGGGATTCCGACAGACCTTGCCAAAACGCTGAAGATAGAGCTTCATTATTCCATCCCGTCTCAGCAGCAAGTGTGCGGAACTCCACGGCGTACCGGGCGACGGGTCGATCTCCCTGGGTTATGTGATGAAGAGACGATGCTGCCGTTAATTGCCGTGCAGGGGTGTCGAAGACTCTTCGGAACTCCTCGACGAAGAGATCGATGTCCTGTGTGAGAGGACCTTGTTGTTCCCAGATGGGAGAAGCCCATGCCAGCGCCTCGTCGATGAGAAGAGCAACGATATAGCCGACCCTGGAGACAGAAGAGACAAAATGAGAGGGCGAGAGTCGAAATTGGATGATGCATTGGTTAAGGAAGCCCCTACATCCTTGGGGATCCCCGGCATAGTGTTTGGGGTCTGGAATACGAGGTTCCAAAGCAAACGGAGGTGCTGGAAAGGCGGTTGCGGAAGCTGTGGAAGCCACGGGTGGGGGTTGCCGACTGAGAGTTCGGACTTGAACGGTAAGGGAATGAACGCTTTGCTGTAACGTATCCATTCGCCTATCAGCTTGTTCCAGATAAGTCTCTAGCCTGGTGAAGAGATTTGTATTGGCATTTAAATTGCACTCCACCTCAGCGGGGTCCATGTTTGTTGGGCTGAGCATAATGTCAGGGCGTGCTCACCACAAACGAGACGGGACCGCGGTGCTGAGGTGGGATAGGATATAACGCCACCCACAGCCACGAGGGCACGTCTTGAGAGTAGAGTGGTCTGGAAGTCCGGATCGGGGCAGGAGAGGTACGGATGGTAGAGGGTGCTGTTTGCCAAGTCCGGGGTTAGAGAGAGGGACGTTGTAGTTTACCGTTTGCCGGGATCGGGATGCCAGAGGTGCGGAGAGTCGTGTAGCCGTATGCCGAGTTCGTGATGCCAGAGGTGCGGGTAGACGTAGGGGAAGCCGGTTCGGTACACGAGGAAGACTGCAAAAAGACAGGACTAGGAAGGCAGAGAGTGATGAGAACAACTGGTTCTATGCTCAGCCAACGAGTCAGTGACACTGTAAGGTATATATAGGAGAGAGGGTCAAATGGCAGCGCAGCAAGGTGGGGGTGTGTGGAAGGGCCAGGCTACGGCAGGGATAGGTCCAGAATGAGTCCCAGGGGAGGAGCCATAAAGCCCAGTAGTAAGACTGCATTTGATTGCAGCAATGGTTTGAGGTGCTGTGCCTTTAAGGGGTTGGTGCGGCTCCGTGTGGCCGCGCCTCCGTGTAGCTGCGCTTGCGGGCGGTTGACCGTGCGTAGCCGTCGGCCCAACAGTAGAAGAGGAGTATTGGCGTGCGCGCGCCCACGTGGAGCTGTGAACGGCGTTCCGGAGAGAGGCTGCCTGCGTGCCGCGGGGGGACCCGGCTGAGCTGCAGGTGTGTGAGGAGCACGCCGAGGGCGGCGTGACTCCCAGACCCTTACACTGACGTCACACGCATGGGCACAGCAAGCGCACCAGGAAAGACAGCAGTTCCGACACAGGGAGACAGAGAGGACGCCACTACCACAGACAATCCGAATCGTAGGACGCACTGAGGGGACCACGGGATGAATACGCTTAAGGAACGGGTCACATTTGGCATGTTACATCGGCTCTCATACTGCCCTGCATGCGGTACCAGAAAGTGAGCGGAAACAGATCCCCCCCACTGGGGCTTTATATTGAGCAGTTTTCAAAACACCATTTCCCTTTCTGTTATGCAAGTGCATTTCTTATTTTGTTTTATTTTACACTGAATACATACAAAATGTTTTGCCATGTTTTACATTTCTTTCTTGCAACACAGTGTTGGAGGACCAAAAGTGTTAAGTAGCCCCTCACACAGTATAGGTTCTGGATTCTAATATGCAATATATCACAAATCCCCATGTAACTCCCTCAAAACATATAACGATGAATCACTATTGCGGGGAATGACTCTTCGTACTGGTGGCCAGCCTCCCACCATGTCAACATTGTAGAAATGCCAAGAGTGTCTGTGTGATGGAGCTTCTTGCTCTAAAATAAATACATTCCAGGCAGTGTTGGCACAGAATAGTTTTTAATGTGTTCTTTTTAGTCTTTCTACCTGCAATACCTACCGGGTATTGTGTATTCTTCAGATATTGCCTGTTGCTGTGATGACTAAATGAAAAATAGAATTCAGAATCCTATTAGAACAATACATGCTGCAGCTGCAATTTATCTGTGTCAAGGTGAAGGAACCTGGGAAACAGTTCATTCTTATTATTGAGTACGGATTAAATATTTTTCAGCCTCGCTCGTCTGGGTAAATCTACTGTTTAAACAGCTATTTCTAGTGGGTTCCTCCATCGTAGCTTTGGGTGAAACCAAAGAGCATATTTTTATTAGCATGGATATAATGAAATTATTTCAAATTTTGTAGACAGTCTAAATATAAAGCTGATCCTTAACACTGTCATTTTCCAGTGCAAAACACCTTATCGCTTTGTGAATTGGGAGCAAAATGTTATAACTGTCCCATCAAAACTAAAATAATTTGGAGCATACTACACTTGTTTCCAAACGTGTGTGTGTGTGTGTGTGTGTGTGTGTGTGTGTGTGTGTGTGTGTGTGTGTGTGTGTGTGTGTGTGTGTGTGTGTGTGTGTGTGTGTGTGTGTGTGTGTGTGTGTATATATCTATATATATATATATATATGCATTGTAACATCGCCGGAAGAAGAGATCAGTGTATCTCGAAAGATTAGCCACAGAACGGTATCATCTATTTATTTTTTGATTACTCTATTGAAGCTCGGCTAACACGGTACTGATACCTCTATATAAGTGCAGAATAAATGAGTTCTTCAGTATTAGGTGATACCTTTTTTATTGGACTAACAATTTATGTCATAGGACAAGCTTTCGAGTGTTATCCTCTCTTCTTCAGGTCAAGCAATACTGATATACAAAGCATTCAATGGCTAGAACAGTGTAGAGAGAGGGGGGGGAAAAAACCAAGAGATGTAGATGTAGATGTAGAAAAACTACTGTAGATAAGGTAGGGTGTTAAATGTGTTTGAAGCCAGGGGACAGTGTCAAAGAAAGGTGGGGAGGGGGAGGGATACTGGGGGGGAGAGAGAAAGTGTGGATAAGAATAGAGGCAAGCAGGATAATTACAAGCAATTTTGATAGGGTGTGAGAAAACCCATGTCCGCATTAAGTCCTTTGGTTTTGGTGTCAAAGAGTCTTATCATTCTGAGTTCAAATGTTTTCTGTTCTTGGGTGCTTTTAAATATTCCATTGAGGATTTTGATTTTTAAATCATTTATGGAATGATCTGGTTGTGAGAAGTATCTTCCTTCTTCGTGATGGAGTATAGAGTGTCTGTGCATATTCATTCTTCCTTCTAGTTTTTGGCTGGTTTCCCCAATGTAGCAACCTTGGTCACATTTGTTGCATTGAATCATATACACTATATTCCTGGATGTGCAGCTGTATGATCCTTTAATGCAGGCCTTCCCAACTCGTAAAGTCGAAGGGCCGAACTGCTCCAAGGAAAAAAAATTTGGGCCGCACGGGTTAAATCATCATCATCATCATCTCTCCTCCAGCACCTCTCCATCATCATCATCTCCTCCAGCACCTCTCCATCATCATCATCCTCATCTCTCCTCCAGCACCTCTCCATCATCATCATCCTCATCTATCTCTCATACCCCCATCTCTCCCCCTCACCCACACAATACCACCCTCCACATCAAAAACACAATACCCCCTCCACATCCCCCCAGCCCATTCCATGTCAGTAGCCCCCCCCCAAGTCAGCATCCCATGTCAGCATCCCCCCCATGTCTCTCTTCCCTCAATATAACACTCTCTCCCCCTCCCCTAAATCACACCCTCTCCCCCTCCTCTCAATGACACTCTCCCCCTCCCCTCAATATGACACACTCTCCCCCTCCCCTCAATATGACACTCTCTCCCCCTCCACTCAATATGACACTCTCTCCCCCTCCCCTCAATATGACACTCTCCCCCTCCCCTCAATATGACGCTCTCTCCCCCTCCCCTCAATATGACACTCTCCCCCTCCCCTAAATCACACCCTCTCCCCCTCCTCTCAATATGACTCTCTCCCCCTCCTCTCAATATGACTCTCTCCCCCTCCCCTCAATATGACACTCTCCCCCTCCCCTCAATATGACACTCTCCCCCTCCCCTAAATCACACCCTCTCCCCCTCCTCTCAATATGACTCTCTCCCCCTCCTCTCAATATGACTCTCTCCCCCTCCCCTCAATATGACACTCTCCCCCTCCCCTCAATATGACACTCTCCCCCTCCCCTCAATATGACACTCTTCCCCTCCCCTCAATATAACACTCCCCCTCCCCTCAATATGACACTCTCTCTCCTCAATATGACACTCTCTCTCTCCCTCTCTTCAATATGACACTCTCCCCCTCCCCTAAATGACACTCTCTCCCCCTCCTCTCAATGACACTCTTTCCCCCTCTCCTCAATACGACACTCTCTCCCCCCCTGCAACTCACATCATACACCCCCTGCACCTCACATCACTCCCCCCCCCTGCACCTCACGTCAGCAGCCCCCCCTCACATGCCAGCAGCCCACCCACCCCTCACATGCCAGCAGCCCACCCACCCCCCACATGCCAGCAGCCCCCCCCCTCACATGTCAGCAGCCCACCCCCCCCTCACATGTCAGCAGCCCACCCCCCCTCACATGTCAGCAGCCCACCCCCCCCTCACATGTCAACACCCCCCCCCCCTCACATGTCAGCACCCCCCCTCACATGTCAGCAGCCCACCCCCCACCTCTGCAACAGCCCGTTTTTCACACACCCCCACCTCTGCACCAGCCCGTTTTTCACACCCACCCACCACCAGCCCGTTTTTCTCTCACACACACACACACACACACCTCTACCTCTTGTAGATCAGCACATCCTCTCTCCCCGGAACTAAGCCCCGCCCCCGGCATGCTCTGACCTCCCCGGCATCCTGCATCCTCCTCATGCTGCTTCTGCCCCCGCGCACTGCAAAACCCGGGGGCGGGGAGGGGGGGCGGTGGAGGAGGGGGGGGCGGTGGAGGAGGGGAGGGGGATGAATCGCCGCCATTTAAAAAAAAATGTATTTAATTAATTAACTGGTGCCCGGCCGGAGTCACTGCGGGCCACACAGAGAGGCCAGGGGGGCCGCATGCGGCCCGCGGGCCGTATGTTGTGCAGCCCTGCTTTAATGGAATCATTCCTCAATGGAATGTTTAAAAGCACCCAAGAACGGAAAACATTTGAACTCAGAATGATAAGACTCTTTGACACCAAAACCAAAGGACTTAATGCGGACATGGGTTTTCTCACACCCTATCAAAATTGCTTGTAATTATCCTGCTTGCCTCTATTCTTATCCACACTTTCTCTCTCCCCCCCAGCATCACTCTCCCTCCCCACCTTTCTTTGACACTGTCCCCTGGCTTCAAACACATTTAACACCCTACCTTATCTACAGTAAATATCTGATGTTTTTTTTTCCTCTCCCCACACTGTTTTAGCCATTGAATCCTTTGTATATCAGTATTGCTTGACCTGAAGAAGAGAGGAGAACTCTCGAAAGCTTGTCCTATGACATAAATTGTTAGTCCAATAAAAAAGGTATCACCTAATACTGAAGAACTCATTTATTCTGCACTATCGCAACTGGACTAACACGGCTATTTTCTGCTTTATATATATATATAATGGAAATACAACTGTATGCTCATTTGCATGTCTTAGGCAGGTCTGCAACCCCGCCTTTCACCATTATCACCCAGCACACAGCACTTCCACTGCAGCAAGGGATTCTGGGAAATGACATGCAAATGAGCACACAGTGCCACTTTTTGCTTCAAAAACTATATATATATATTGTATGTCTTTATTTATATAGCGCCATAAATGTACATAGCGCTTCACAGTAGTAATACATATCATATAAATAACAAATAATATAAATAACAGGTCATGGGAATAAGTGCTTCAGACATAAAAGTAACATTAAGGAAGAGGAGTCCCTGCTCCGAGGAGCTTACAATCTAATTGGTAGGTAGGGAGAACGTACAGAGACAGTAGGGAATTCTAGTAAGTGCGTCTGCAGGGAGCCAAGCTTTATGTATCATGTGTCCAGGATTATCCAGTGCTATTCATATGCTTCTTTAAGCAGATGTGTCTTAAGGTGGGCCTTAAAGGTGGATAGAAAGGGTGCTAGTCGGGTATTGAGGGGAAGGGCATTCCAGAGGTGCGGGGCAGAAAGTGATAAAGGTTTAAGGCGGGAGAGAGCAATATATATGTATATGTATATGTGTGTGTATGTATATACAGTACCGACACACTTTATCCGAGTGTGGTCGGTACCGCAAGCCGGGAAATCTCCCGGCTTGCTAGTGGCCGCCCCTCGGCGTGCTGCGCGTCATAGACGCGCGGTCACGCGTCATCGGGAGCGTGCGCCCCCTGCACGCGCGTCCAGGGGCTCCCCGAGGGAGCCCTGGTGTCCCGCGATCGCGGGACAGCGGCAGGGGGTTCCGGAGGACCCGGCAGCGGTAGGGAGAGCGCCCCGATCGGAGGGCGCTCTTCCGCTGCTTCGGCGCGCGCCCGTCACTCTCGGGCGCGCGCCAGGCTACTGCTGCGGCAGAGAACGGGCAAATGCTCGAATAAACTCTGCCGCAGCAGTATATATATATATATATATCATAGAAAAAGAACAAAAAGCACTCCGTAATAATAGTCACTGGTGTGGGTGCAGATCCTATAATGAAGAATAAGCAATACAATACCGTTTGGAAACGAAATCAGCAGGCAGCACTCCAGAATTGAACAAACAAGTGTATGGAAAAAATAAACACAAAACCAACGTTTCGGTCCACGAATGGGACCTTTGTCAAGGTGGTGCTTTCATTTCCAAACGGTATCGTATTGCTTATATATATATATATATATATATATAAGCTAAAATGGGGACAAAGAACAAGTCAGCCTGCTGCTGTATATATATATATATATATATATATATATATACGAGTCAAACTCAGACAATGCATTTGTGAAAATCTTCAAAGTTGTCATTAATACCACCACTCATAGGGCCGATATTATATATATATATATATATATATATAATATATACATATACGAGTCAAACTCAGACAATGCACTTGTGAAAATCTTCAAAGTTGTCATTAATACCACCAGTCACAGGGCCGATATTGCGAATACAATACTTTTTTGGCCATATGGCAGCCTGCGTTCACGCTTTGCGTGCCCTTCCAGCCGCAGGAGGGCTTAAAGGCAGCAGGCTGACTTGTTCTTTGTCCCCATTTTAGCTCGCCTGGCTATTGACACTGGATAGGAATAAGATTAACGTTCTGAAATAGCATGGAGTTGTCTAATAATAATTAAAAGCCTTGATAACCCTTATTGTAATACTTCCCCGGTGAGTTTTACGGTTACACATTGTACTGGTTTGGATTAACATACAAATTGGATTGCCAATATGTTCACATATACGCTGCCTCCTCTGCATTGTAAGTTTTTCGAGCAACAAATATTTTAGTGCTCAATGGCCTCTACAAGAAGCTTTAAGTTACAACGAATGCAAAATAAATCTCTGCTCAAGTTGGTGGAAACAAAATGCAGCCGATGGGAGGACGAGGGCTTGTATATTCGTATGCATGGCTGCTGTCTGGCCAACATAACCGTAAAGAAGTTGTGACTGCTGATAGGTTAAATTGATATGTTGGTATTAACAAACGTGCAGTGGCATATAGCACCATGTATTACATTACAACTCTGGCAAATTCATATTGCTCGGGAGAAGAATGAAAAGAAAGCACAGATGGTTGAAAATAGCAGTAAAATATTCCTCTGCATGTCTCTGAAAATTCATTAGACAGACGTTAAAGGGGGATGTTATTAATGTATTGGATTCACTTTGGAAGCTGAGAGTCTATGGCAGACATTAAAACAATGATTACTCTAGTATTTTAATGCAACAGCAGCCACTTCTAAAAAATTTTTTTTTGATATGCCAGTTGTACGGTAAGAAAATGTGAGCCAGCCTCTAAATATTCACTATTTTTTTTTTTTTTTAACTTCTGTCATCTGTGCATAATGTTCACAATGCAGTTAGTTGCTGCTATTTTTGCTAGCTTTTATATGTAATTTGTTTTAAAAGAATGATTTCTAGAAAGATGATGTTGTTTTGCAGCTGCAACTCTCTACCTCGGCGGTTTTCAACTTTTTTCTTGGTTAACCCTAGAATTATATTGTGAAATTCTGGAGAACCCCAACCCAACCTGCTCACAAACACCATTCCCCATCTCTCTCTTCTCCACTCCCCCCCCCCCCCATCCCTGTCTCTCTTCTTCCTCCCCCCGTCCCTCTCTCTCTCATTTCTCCCCGTCTCTCTCCTTTTCCCCCGTCCGTCCACCATCTCTTCTTTTCCTTCTGTCCCCATCTCTCTTCTTAACCCCCCCCCCTATATCCTTGTCTCTCTTCTTTCCCTCGTCTCTTCTCTCCCACCCCATGTCTCTCTCCCCCTCCCCATCTTTCTCCCCCTGTCTTTTTCTTTGTCCCCGCCCCCCTGTCTTTTTCTTTCTTTCTCTAAACTCCCCCCCTCCCCTCCCCCACCTCTCCTTTTCTTTCTCCCCTTCCCCTCCTATCCGTCCCTCTTAGGCTGTGCTTATAGTAACGACGACACGATGTCGCGGCAATACAAATGTATTGCCACCGTCGCGTGCGCTTATAGTAAGCGCGATGCGACGTGGCAGTGCGAAATTTGGAAGCCGGTCAAATGTGATTTTTCCGAGGTTGTTCCTGCTCAGACCCGTCTCGGTCAGCCGCGGAACCCAGGTTGACAATCATTGAACATGCTACTGAACATGCTACTTTGTATAATAGTATGGCACCGTTTTATTTCTAATTCTCTGGGCTCCTCTTTTGAGAGTATTGATCCAACAAAACAGGCCAGGTCTGTCCTGTTGGGGTTTGTCCATGCCTGTCCTGCTGCTCTTCAACACACACCAATAACCATCTGATAATTATTTCTCAGAGAGTTTTTCCTATGCGTGTCTGCACTATTTTAGAAGCAATAGGGTCAGCATCTGTAATAATTAATTCTGTGTCTTCATCAGACAAATGGAAAGACTTGCATTCTTGGCCAGATTGCTGGATTCTAAATCTGCCTTTAATTTATCCATTTGCATGGAAGAGCTACAGTACCAAATCTTTACAGGATGCTGCACCATATTCTGTAAGATTTCAGCCCCATTCAAATGAGCATCATATCATCTTAATTCATGTCAATTCAATATAATTTGGGGATTTTCTTTATACTCTACAGTATTTAATTAAAACAGATTACAAAGAAGGCTGGCAGGAATTCTGCTAAGTGTGATTTGGGGGAGGGGGGATGGAAAAGACTGCAAACAGCAAATGGATAACGTGACTCGAAAGCAAATTGTGTGTTGGGTTGTTTGGGGCAGCTATTCAACTTTGGAGGTAGCAAAGTTTTAGTTGAAAGAATGAATGTTGGTGCCGAAACCTGCTTTCTCCAGCATTAGCCCGCTATATGCATTTCATTGCAGAGAATACCCGTTTTTTTTTAAACTGCCATTTTTAATGTATTATAATGTAACAAGCATTTGTTATTTCTATAGCAACCATTTACAAAGTCACATCCCCATAAGCATAAGCTCCTTTAGGCTGCGTCCATAGGACTGCAGCCGTGCGGAGGCGCGCGGAGGCTGAGGGAAAGCGGGTGTTTTCCCTGGCCTTGGTCTGCGCACCGTGTCGGGGGGGGGGGGGCTGTGACGTCACGGAGCTGGTTCGCCGTCATTGGGCGAACCGCTCACGTGACCGGCCCTGCGCTCCCGTGAGCGCGAAAATCTATCTTTTGAAAAAGACCTACGCTTCCGCATGCTTGCGGACGCGTGCGCGAGCTCCTGCTAAAGCCGCTCTCATTGCGGCTGCAGGGGCTCACTGAGAAGCGTCAGCGCGCCTAAGCGCTGACCCTGGATGCAGCCTTAGACAGGGAGGGATTTCCATTTAGGACCTGGATAGAGCCCTGAAAATAACGACTCGCATAGCCAGGCACGGCTTCTTTTCCAAGAAGGTTTGACACCAAAGGAACTGGAGATCACATAACAACAGCTTTTAGCAAGTTATAACGGTACAATGCATCAGGTTACAAGTTACAGGAAAGGTGCCTTTACTATATTTTTACTTCTGTAATAGTTGTTTTTGAGAAACTAGTACAAGGAAAGGACCTCATTATTAAAATGAACTCCCATCAATATGTATTGCTATTAGAATCAGCAAAGTCTGGCTGGCACTGGTGCTCACTGCTTCCCTGATGTACAGATTTGTGAGCTGCTGGTCGGAGCTTTTATTTGGTGAGTCGTTATTCGAAATACCCTGAGTGGGCATGAAATGTGCCATTGACAAAAGGGATTAGTAGAATTGTTGCTTGGAAAGAGGTGTGACCATCCACAAGGTGATGAATCTTAAATATCATTGACTACTGTAAGTAGATCACTTGAGACAAACTATTCTGCATTGCACAGTAGACGTGCTCATGTGATCATTTTTATTTTAAATCTATTCACCATTACTTAGTATTAAATGTTTCTGCATGGAATTGGGGGAAAGGGGTGGGCGGACGACATGGCACCTTCTTACTAGAAATAGGCGGCACCCATGTTAGAGACTCTGCTTTTAGTTATTTTCAGTACTTTACAATTGTTTCGTGTCATTATTTACAATCCTGTTCTTCTTTTTGTAGCTACAGAAATGATAACACATGTTGCTTGGATTGTAAGCTCTTTGTGGCAGCCGAGACTCCAAGTCATGTTGTTTGCACAATCGCAGCTTAATGAATAAGGCAGCAGTCACCCTTGTTTGTTCAATCACTGTTTATTTTGTGCAGCGCTGTATAAAAATAAAGAATAATAATGATATCTTCATGGGCTGTGCATTCTGGTTTAACGCTGCTTTCTACATCCTAAATCCTTTGTTAGGATTTTGTAGAGTTCGAAGTTCTCTCTATAGCTCCCCAAACTCACCTTTTTAGACATGTCGAGAGACATCTGGGACATATGATTTATCACACCTGAGATACTTGGATACATGCCAATTTAAACGAATTAAATTCATATCTCTCTTCTCCAAAAATCCAGATTTCAAGGTCTTAAGAGTAAGGCTGAGTCCATAGAGACTCCAGCCGTGTGGAGGCTGATGGAAAGCGGGTGCTTTCCCTGGCCTTACTACGCGCGCCGTCCGGGGGCGGGCCAGTGACGTCACGGAGCTGGTTCGCCCTCATTGGCCGAATTGCTCACGTGACCGGCCCTCCGCTCCCCTCAGCGCGCAAACTAAAAGTTTTTTAAGTGCTACGCCTCCGCGTGCCTGCGGAAGCGTGCGCGAGCCCCTGCTAAAGCCGCTCTCATTGCGGCTGCAGGGGCTCACTGGCAAGCGTAAGCGTGGCTCAGCGGCTAAGCGCTGACCATGCCCGCGGCCTTAGGTCACCTTTAAAGCAGCAGTCCAAGCTGTGTTTTTTTTTTTTTTACATTTTATTTTTTTCCCCTTTAATATGTGCATTAATGCAATCCACACAATGATAAGTAATTTGCTAAGTTGCCAATCGATCCGTTCTCCTGTGATCGATCGGCGAAGATTCGGCTCGGGGGTTCACTCAATGCTTGTCAGTGCAGCAAATGAGGACCAAAGATGCAAAGTTCTGTGGGGCAGATCATGTGACCAGGCAGTCACTAGATGCAATTGGTGTACTGCTAGAGGGAGGGCAGGGCTCCAAAAGGGGTGTGCCAGAGCCTATTTCAGAAGGGGATGTGACTTTGTAAATGGTTGCTATAGAAACAAAAACTGCTTGTTACATTATAATACATTAAAAATGCCATTCAGAATTGTTTTTTAAAAATAATGCTACAAGTATTTTCTCATAGTACAGAACTGATTTATTTAAAAACAAACAAAAAAAAACCACATAGGATATTCCTTGGTCTGCAGCTTTAAGCATGATCTAAATAACCTAATGTTAATGCCCTGCGTTACTCTGAACGACCATTGGTGGATATGTGATGTTGGGGGGGAGCTATTCCCTATAGTGGATAGACATTACAAATAACCTGATGTTAACGTTGGGTTTAATAACAGAGCTTAGTGCATCTTGCCCTGAAGGTGAAGCGGTGCAAGTCATACAAGCCAGCTCCTGTCAGCATGGCTTACACTACTAGAATAGTTCTTCTGTTGCTCCCTTCTCTTGTAAAGGACTTACTCTTGTTAAAAGGCTATGTAGCAGATTCATCAAGCTCACATGTGGAATGTTGCACCTGGTCCAGGAGTAACTGCTATTCAAGTCAATGGAAGGTAATCTTGTGCAATACTCATCAAGTGGGATGATTTGGAACAGGGGTGGCCAGCTCCAGTCCTCAAGAGCCACCAACAGATACGGTTAGGATATCCCTGCTTCAGCTCAGGTGGCTCAATCAGTGGCTGTCATTGACCTGTTGGTGGCCCTTGAGGACTGGAGTAGCCCACCCCTAATTTAGAAGCAAAAGATAAGACGAATGTTTGGATGATAAAAGACAGTATTAAATAGAACAGCGTGAAAATCTGATAGAAGAGGTGATGGAATCACAAACATAGGAAGCATGTAAAGGTGCAGAAAGTAATGGTACAGTAAGAAGAGCACGTTGAGAGGAACATAGAAAGCTCTTTTTATGAATGCAGTTATTTATTACTACTGACCCACATTTTTACTTGTACCTTTTCCTACACCATGCATTGCAGAACGGATGGGGTTAAGACAAATGAGGGCATTGTGAAATCTGAGCATCTGCAAATCCCTTTTTGTTTCATAACTGTAATTAAGGAAAAAATAGTTCATGGGTAAATAGATATATACATATTCCGTACAACTGTAAAAATTGATTTATAGGTAACAAGACCAAACTTTTGCTAATTAACTTCTTTTGCCCAGCAGTTATTGCTAATGGCATGGAAAAAATATTTTTAAACCTCCATACTGATATTGATTAAAACTGCTGCCTTTAGGCTTTCACATTTTTAATCTTCACTTTTACAAGGATATTGCTTGAGAAAATGAAAAGATTTTATTTTAATATTGTGTGTGTGTGTGTGTGTGTGTGTGTGTGTGTGTGTGTGTGTGTGTGTGTGTGTGTGTGTGTGTGTGTGTGTGTGTGTGTACACATTTAGAATATAACACACAAAAAATATGCAGATGGATGCTAGTACATACTAAAGCAACCCATTAAATCATTTGTAAATACTTACGCATAGCACATGTATATAGTACTAAAAGATAATATAAAGGGGACTGATTTTCAATGGAGTCAGAGCAGCTTCTACAGGATAACAGATAAAAAATATTATGAAGAAGAAACAGATTGTGCATTTTCTATTGAGCATGTGCTTCTCTGTTATATTTCTAAATTGCATGCTCCATAGATAATACACATATTTTAATTAAGCAAAAAATATATACCGCTGATTAATTCTTAAAAACATACCGCATTATCTATGGAGCATGCGCTTCTTTCTAGATAACACAATGCTCTTTACAAGGCAAAATATGACTAAACATTGTTCTTGTCCTTTGAAGATTCACCATTAGTCTTCATGTGATGTTAAGTTAGGGGAAAGTCACGTTAAGTCACTTAATCCTTTGGGTGCCCATTGATGTAGCTACTACATCATGGGGTCTGGCAATACAGGGGCCCCATGACGTAGTATCTACGTCCTAATGGAATTATTCCTTTCTGTAGAGGAAATGGCCTTATGCGCTCCTGTAGAATGCAGGAAGGGGAACAGCAGGATGCCGCTTCCGTCAGTGACAAAGCGATCACGTGACCATGAGTGCTAAAGCTGCCAATTGGCTTTAATGGCAGATTTTTTTGTGTGATCAGCCGCATCAGACCTTATTGAATAGGGCCCTCGGTCTTCCAAATGAGGAACAATGGCAAAACCGGAGCCCAAAAACAGAACCATATTAATAAAAATAAAAAATAAATCCTATTGCTTTAAATGACATATTTTTCTTTGATATATCTATTAAAATATGTTTGCTGTACTACCACCCTGGCATTGCAGCCAGGAGATATTGAAACATGATCCCTTAAATGTAATGTTCAGGTTTAAAAGTCATTTCACATCATAGCCTGTGCTATATTGTTGTCATATGAAGGTTGCAATATTTTAGGTTTGCACTTACATTATATACATATGCAAAAGCCTTGTAAATTGATTTTTAAGGGTATAGACAAGGGAGTTGAGGGCCATGTATGTATGTATGTATGTATGTATGTATGTATGTATGTATGTATTCTGTATACACACATTCGATTTTGATAATTTAAAAAAAATATTTTTTAAGCCTTAACTTAAATATAATGAACAAAAACATACAAAAGCTCCAGGTTCTGCTCTTACAGACAAAGGGTTGCAATTAAAGAGGGGGTTCCTTATTTTCACTGGGGGAAAACGTGTTGAACTGTGATACCTAATGCCTTAATAAACAGTATACTATACTTTTTATATTTTCCAACTTTTTTAGCTTTTACAGAGCAGCTAATGAATGGATTATTTTTAATCTTCATTTATCACATAAGAATGTTGTACATGTGTCCCCTTGCCCTTTACCTCCGGGTGCGGCTGCAACTGGCAGCGGAGGCTGGGGAGAGAACCGGGAGGTGAGCGGGACGTCCGGCGGGTGTGGGGAGGTTGCTGAGGTAGTGCAGGCGGTCAGGATGGCGAGCACGTCGCCGGAGGTCGTTGTTGGAAGCCTTGCATGCGCAGTGCAGGTTGTGCATGCGCAGTGTCTCCCCCGTAGCGGGCGGCCATTACAGAGGTGCGCATGTGCAGTAACATCCATAGCGGGGGCCATTAGGAGAATAGGGCTCCGTGGGGACAACAGCCCCCAGAAGGCACTGGGGCTGCCAGCCAGGTGCCGCAGCTTAGCCAATAGGGCTCAAGGATTCTCCTGCTTACAGAATGATACATTTGGCGCGCTAAGGAGCACGCCAGTCGGAGCTGGGACATCAGAGGGTAAGGGTGTGCGCAGGGTGTCTGTAGACCCCTGCACTAGGCCAGAGACCCCCTGTTAGGCCATAACTCCCCTAAGCTTGTGGTTGCTGCAGGGATCTGCCCATTAGATAGGGACACTGCCCCTGTAATGCCAAGTGAGAGGGACACAGCCAGGATGCGTTGGCGAACTGGCAATCTGGTGGTCTGTGACCAGATCACCCAACAGATAAGAGACTCTTCATGGTGGGACCCTCCAACTGGACACCACCCCACGTGGAGCGGACTCGTTGCTGACGGTGACGGCGTGGGACCTGACGGCCCTTTTGTCTTCAGTTGGTGCTACCGGGTGCTGGAGCACTCGGCAGGTATCACACCTACAAGTGCACCAACTTTAAAACGGGTTGTGGGCAGCGCTGACACACATACATTGAGTGGGTTGGCTTCTGTGGACACTGGGAGGTTGAGAGCCCAGAGCAACTCAGTACTTTGGGGTAAACCCCGCCAGGGTGTGGACACGGTGGTTGGGGGCACTGTGTGAGGGTATGGCCCTGTGAGGCCTGTGTTATGTTATGGTTGGCACCTGTTCAGTAAACCTGTTATACCATACCAGTGTGTATTTCTTACATTGTGTCCTGTGACGGGGCTATTCCACACTGATAGGATCCCTCACAGAAGGAGGCGCCGTCACCAGACAATTCAGGTACACCCCAGGCTCCCAGCAGCGGAGGTTCAGGCCTCCTGTGAGCCGCAGGTAACGCACCACATACATACAGTAGCCGCCACATCTCCCATAAGGTGGGGGAAGCTGCGCTACATACAAAAGACATTTACATCTGGTCTCAAGTCATTATGACCTTGATTACAAAGCATTTGAGTTGGGCTTCAAGATTATTTCCTCTCAATCTTTCCTGCAAGGGCAATCCATTATATGACTAGAGCAAAATGTGCTGACCTGAAATGAATTTTATATGATGGCTAGAAGACCTTTTAAAGCTAACCTACAATGACTAATTTTCTGCCCTGAAGTATTTTTAGTTTTTCAAATGGTTCAAAATCTGGAAGAATGTACCTATTTAGTTAAGAAGAATCTGGTGACTTTGTAAAGTTATATGCTATGCTTTGTAATATCTCAGTAATGAGTTATTATACTCGCAGAGGAGTGAATAAAACCTGATGTGTGCGCCTTTTCTTTTCTTTTTTACAGTTTATTGCTTTATGATGTGTTCATTTGGGAGAAGGAAAACAATTGAACTTTATGTCTGTGAATGTCAACGAGGACAGAGATTCCAAAATTATGACTGAAATACCATATCATCCACGACGAGTGCTTCTATTTTATTGTTTGACAGTTGCTATTACTCTGTTGTAGAGATTTTCATATCTAAAGAAGCTGTCTCGTGAATTTAAATTGTCTTCATTTTTATAGTTGCATGCCTAACAACATTTATTTAAACAGTTTTTTATTTTATTTTTAGTTTGCTAACGAAGACAAATGTTTTGTGCTTGCTTCATTGTGCTTGCTTCATTGCCTCCTTTATACTAGGGATAAGTTAGCTGATTATTGAAAGACTAGAGTTTTCTCTTTTTTTTTTCCTAGGCGGAAAGTAAGGGGTCTCCAGAGCTGAATGCTGTTAATTTCTGCTCCGGGTACCCCCTGAGATACTTACCTCTGTCGGTGCTATTGGAAAAAATAATTGGTGGGAATGCTGCTCTAAGTATAAATGTAGGGAGATTTACTGTCCCCAGCACCATGCTCAAAAAAGGTAAAAGTCTGCAACGCTGGAGACTGCTGCGGTGGGTCTATGCTTTCTACTGGGACCCCCACCAGCATTAATCCTCTGGTGCTGCAACGACGCTGGTCGCAGTTAGTTTAGCGACATCTGTAAGTTACATAGTAGATGAGGTTGAAAAAAGACATATGGCCATCAAGTTAAACTTATGTTAAATTTAGACAACAGATACTTTATCCTATATCCGTACTTACAGTATATTGATCCAGAGGAAGGCAAACAAAAAACCCAGTGACATATTATCCAATGATCTCTTATAAGGGGAAAAATAAATTCCTTACTGACTCCAAGAATTAGAAATCAGATTTCTCCCTGGATTAACATCCTTCCCATGTTTACTTATTTGGTATATCCCTGTATACCTTTTCCTTTCTAAAAAGATGTCAAACCTTTTTATTTTAACATATATATTGTATCTGCCATCACAGTCTCTATTGGTAATGAATTCCACATTTTAACTGCCCTTACTGTAAAGAACCCTTTCCTTTGTTGCTGGTGAAATCTCCTTTCCTCCAACCTCAAGTGATGACCCGTGTCGTTTATACTGCCCTTGGGATAAATAGTTATTTTGAAAGCTTCTTGGGAGCAAGGATTACCACAATGGCAATGAATGGGCAACATAAATAATAAAAAAACATCCGCTAAGCACCAAGTTAATGAACCTGCTTTTATTTTAATGACATAGTATTTAAGCAGGGGGTTTCCGGAGTTGAGCCGCATTCATTTCAGCCCCGGAGACCCCCTGCTTCCCGCGATACAGGCCACTGTAAGGGGTGCCGGTATCTCCCTGCATGTTTTTTTCCTCCCACGTCACGTGACAGGACCATTTAAACATGTCGGAGATGCCAGCACCCCATACCGGGGCCTGTAACTTGGGAAGCAGGGGGTCCCCGGGGATGAAATATATGCGGTTCAGATTCGGAGACCCCCTGCTTCAATAATGTTATTAAAATAAAAGCCATTCGATCGCCTGTTAGAGAGTGGTGTGCAGAGAGAGTGACTGATTCTGTCTAGTTTCACTGTGTGTCTCTTACAGACTGATGCAGACGGGTAGGATTCACACAGCTGGAGTCTCATTCAGAAACGTACCCCTGGTGTGTTAATCCTGATTGGCCATTAGTCTGCTCGCAGAGATTTCGCAAGCAGGTGGGTGTCAGAACCATGCCATTGGCGGATTTCGTACTGACTACGAAACAAACCATCTGGCTTCATCTGTAAGTGATCCACTAGATCTCTAAGTTTCTCACACTTAAACAAATTGATACATAATTATTTCTGTTATCTCCACATTCACTGTTTGGGATTTGTCCTTTCTACTAAATAATGCAAAGCAAAAGTAACATTGCTTAGGAGACTTAGGCCAGGTCCATAGTCACGCGCGCCTGTACTTGAAGTGAACTGTGGCCTGCAGGAATGCGCGATGGGGGGTGAATGGGGGGGGCCGAAGGCGTGCCATGGGGTGTACCCGTGACGTCACGTGAGCGGTTGGTTTGCCCTTATTGGCTGAACCGTGAAAGTGCCCGGCCGTCGAGCTGCAAATTCAAACAAATTTGCTCGCCACGTATCGGTCGCCTCGGCGCTCTCGTGCACGCGCGGTCTATGGACATGAGCATTGCCTTCCTGCCTTTTGTTTTCGGTGCGAGTAACGTCGCTCACGCCGTAGCTCTTACTATGGCCGCGGCCTTACAGGAACATTTGCTAGAAAGTACCTGTCCCCATACATACCTTCGAAACAGCTTTTTCATTTGATGTAACTAGAATGTTAAGAACCTACATAGCTACATTGTTTGTTTTTTTACAGGATAAATGTAGTTTGCAGAACTAGTATTTCATAAGTGTTCTGATTTTAGACAGGCCATATCTTTTGACTCCTATTAAAGGGTTGATAAAGGATACTTGATCAAAATACTTTTCCCCTCTTCTCTACAGATATTGTGATTAAACAGTCTAGGCCCAAAACTGAAATAATGTTCCTATTAAACAACATTGAGAGTATGATTTGTTAAATTAATATTTGAGGTTTTTATAGTTTTCGTAATAATTGCATAAAAAAAATATTATTTGAACATGATCCACTTAGATTGATCCAGTGTTGTTTTTTTTTTCTCTCCACAATTTAATATTAAAATGAAGCAAGAAAACAGTGGTGTGCGTTGTTGTGAGATGCCACATTTTTCTAATGTAAAATACTACTATACCAGAATTTTTGTTCTTGATTATATGTACGGCATATTTCCAGTATGACCACATAAGGTAATGAATACTTGTACAATTTCATAATCTTAAAAAAAAAATGGTCTTGCGCAAAATGATGTACATACTGTATATGAAGATTTTACTGTGTTCTTGATTTCTACCACATACTCCATCCTAAAAACAGACTAAGATGCCCAAAGCTACTTCCAATGTGACAAAAATACACAGTGCAATACCTATATATTCTCTTGAAAAAAATGTCATTTAGTTTAACCCTTTGGCCAAAGCGTCTTAAGCCTGCTGCCACTTACAAGGCATGACCATAGCAGGTCCTAACACTCCCTGGGTTCAAATTCTTATTAACCTGTATAATTACAGGACGAATGATCACATTGGATCTGTCGTAACCTGGCAAAATGAAACTGACCTGCCAACTTGGAAAGTGGAGAGTGGCAAGCTTAAACCTTGGGTGGGAAGGGGCCACTACCCTCCCAAAAGCAGCTGAGACCAGCTGCACACAGTTAATAAACACACAGATACCCAACAAGCTCTGAGAAACCCCTAACATTACCACATATATATATATATATATATATATATATATATATATATATAAGTGTCAAAAGGAGTGCTAGTGGGCGTGGCTAAATGTATGCAACATAGAACAGACAAAGATGCCCAAAGCTACTTCCAATGTGACAAAAATACACAGAGAAATACCTATATATTCTCTTGAAAAAAGGGTCATTTAGTTTAATCCTTTGGCGAAGCGTCTTAAGCCTGCTGCCACTTACAAGGCATGACAGTTAGCAGATCCTAATACTCCCTGAGTTAAAATTCTTATTAACCTGTATAATTATAGGAAGAATGATCACATTGGATCTGATTTTTGTTGTATACATTTAGCCACACCCACTAGCACTCCTTTTGACACTTTTATATACATATATATATTATGTGGTAATGTTAGGGGTTTCTCAGAGCTTTCTGGGTATCTGTGTGTTTACATGCTCCATCCTACTTGGAAAACCCATCACTGCAGAAAAAGCATGTTACGTTTGTTTAATAGTCTTTTTTTTTTCTCCCCCACATGTCTGATGGCCGTTTTATAAAATACACCCCAAAACTCCCACGTTTAACCTTTTGCGTGCAGGAATGGGCATGGCACCAGAGTGCCAAATACCTCTGGGAATCGGCAATCACATGACCGCAGGGTCGCTGATAAAGCGTTCTGCCTGCTTGCCAGATTGTGCTCTGCGCTCCATAGAGGTGGCTACATCGTGGAGTACCCAAGTGGTTCAAAGTATCCATTTTCTGATAGTCTAGATTCAATCTATTGCCATCCTGCAAAATATTTTTTTTTTTTTTTAATGGATTGAAGAATAAAAATAATGTTGCTTGAAGAATAATCCCCGAAGTGTGTTGATTGTAGGAATCCTGTTCGTTTTTTGTAAACTGCAGCCAAATCCTCAGCGTCCTCTCCGACAACTAGCCATGTGATGTGACGGCGTGCCCTTTATATAGAGACTGTCGCCCTCACTTAACATGGTTAGGACCATGTCTCGGAATCAAGCAATCTTATTGGTTGATTTTAACACGTTAAATCAACTAGTCCGATCTGTTGCTTGATGTAACCCATCGGATTGGTTGATTTAACCACGTGTTAAATAATTAGCTTTGTGAATACTGCACTGACAGAGAACATTGCACACGTTCCTGTTTTAGGTAACGTCAAATGATATTCCCTGATTCGATTTCAGTTTTGTGCATCTAGACCTGTGTACTGTTCTTTGCGAGCATGTGTAGGACTTGCAAATACTCAAGGTTGTATTGAACTATATTGATGAAGAAGACATTGAGCTAGGCCTCAGTCTCTGGTTTTTATCAATGCATATCTCTGAGGGGAGTCAGTAGTAAATGATCAGCTGATAGCTGTGCTTGTATTTTAAATAGCCTGAGGTGGACTGTTCTCTGCAGCTATAAAATTAAATATACACGTATTTTTGGGGGAAGTACCAGCTGTTGACATATTAACAACATATCTGTGAGAGCTCCTGCAGCCTTTATAGATCAGCACGGGTGCATTTAAAGCAGCAATCCCAGTTGCAGGGTTTTCAGTTATTTCAAACCACCTCCTCCTTTAAAAAAATAATAATAATTAAATATATATATATATGTAACGGGTATTCCCTATGAATACCGCCGCTACTACCTGCTGTGCAACCTGTGTGGCTCTCAGGAGCCTAAGCCTCCGCTTGGGGAACCTGGGGTACATACATATCATAGGTGCAACGCCTCCACCTGGGAGGGATCCCAACGGAGTGGGAGGAGGCCCTCACAGGAAACAACCACACAAAGCGAATGAAGGTAAAACAGGACTGACTTTACTGTATAACCACATATATCAACACAAATCAACATGCGCCACGGCGGGCGCTAACCTCACTGGGTGTCACGGCGGACACTAACCACACTAGGCGTCACGGCGGACGCTATCACCTCTAGGCGTCACGGCGGACGCTATCACCTCTAGGCGTCACGGCGGACGCTACCACCTCTAGGCGTCACGGCGGACGCTACCACCCACAATGTGACCCCACCCTGTGTCCAGTAACCCCCACCCAAATGTCTCGTACTCCCAGAGTCAAATATCACTGTACATGTGTATGTGTGACTGCGCAGCCACTATGTTTGGTGATAGGCCTGGTTGGTGCACGTGAGTTGCAGGTTACCTGCCCGGGCTCCAGCCACGGGTACCGCGATATCAATCCGCACGATCCGACGTTGTCCTCCACACCGCGTGGGTTGAAAGTCCCGCGCGAACAATGTCTCTCCTAGTCTTAGGGTCTTGGGTGGTGTTCTGAGCCCAGAACCCACCTCGCAGGGCCGCACGGCTTCCGCTCTGTGTCCCTGACTACTTGACCAAATAAGGGGGGCAGTGTCCCTATCTAGGGCCTGTCCCTGAGCTCCACAAGCTATTAGATGACTCAGGACCTAACTGGGACCTTGGGGGCTGCTGGCCTATGCAGAGGGTCACTGACCCCTGCACCCACCTCTTACCCCTAGCTGGTCCGGATCCTGAGTGACTGCGTAGCTGCAAAACCCCGCGAAATGTATCCCCTTGCTAGCAGGGGAATCTGGCCTTCTGATTGGCTCCCTGGCGTCAGGTGTCTCTGCCCCTAAGCACCCTGGGGGCTGGCAGCCTATTCTCGCGCATGCGCGAGCTATCTGGGGCCTCCCGCGCTAGCGGCCTCCTGCGCATGCGCGAGCTCACTGTCATGGCGGCGCCCTGCTCTGCTAGCCGCTGGGCCGGTGGCAACGCGATCGCGGCCTTAGCGACGGCCCGATCGCGTCCCCGGCAACCGGCCTGCTCGCCGCTCGCGTCCCCGGCAACCGGCCGCAACCACGCGCGCAACGGGGAAGAAGGGGTGAGTGCGCGAGGGGGACCTGGCTACATCCTCCCCCTGGTGAAACTCCAACGTCCCCGCTTGGACCACATAACTTACTACTATACACAACGTTATATAATAAAAATGCAGTAAACATATAACTTAGCACAGGTAACTCTAAACGAGATTGCATAATTCGTTGAGCATCACAATCACAGACTGTATCTTACTACGAGAACACTGCTGAGCCTCATAATGGGGTGCCCCCATTTGATCGTAAGTAACCCTAGTTGGCGGGTACCTAACTCGTTGACTCCGTCGGAGTTGTTCTTCGGCAACTCCCTCGGGGGAGTAATAAGCATAGTCCTGAGGCCTAGCCTCTTCCCTTGAGGGGAGAAATGTCTCTGAGGGTACAAAACACGGGCTCTGTGGATCCAAAGGCTGGCCTGTTGGTGCCACCTTAGTAGGCATTGGCCTACGGGGCCCTTTACCCGTAGCTCCTTTGGGAGATGCCCCTTCTGCGGGGTGGTCCCTTTGAGAGGGTCCCTCCATAGGGTCTTCCAGAGTTTCAGAGTGAGTCTCGTTAGTTACAGTCTCTTGACCCACTTCTGATAGATCGAACTCACCGTTGAGCGGTGTGGCCTGTAGTTCCTCTTCTTCATCTCCCACTTGGGGGATGGGGAGAAGGTGATTACGATGCCAAACCTTTACCCGACCATCGGTGTCTCTGATGCGATAAACCGGGAGGCCAGGCATCTGTGACTCCACCTCATATACGCCATCTCTCCACCGGTCCGCCAGTTTATGTTTTCCGGGGATTCCCAAATTACGAAGTAACACTGCATCCCCAGGACGTAACTCTCGATACTTGACTTTATTGTCATAACGTCTCTTGTTACCAGCATTCAGTTTGGCTGTAGACTTCTCAGCCTGTTGGTACGCTTGTTGCAGACTGTCTTTTAGCCTTTGCACGTACTTAAAATGAGTGTTATTGAATATCCCATCCGTTGATACTCGGAGACGCACATCTACTGGAAGTCTGGCCTCCCGCCCAAACATGAGGAAGTACGGGGAGAACCCCGTGGACTCATGGCGAGTACAGTTATACGCGTGTACCAAAGTCTCCACATGACGACTCCATTCTGTTTTCTGCATTCCCTTCAGGGTTCCAAGCATGTCCAACAGGGTCCTGTTGAATCGTTCAGGTAAAGCATCTCCTTCAGGGTGGTACGGCGTCGTCCGGGATTTGGCGATGTTCAGCATTTTAAGTAATTCTCGGATCAGAGTACTCTCAAAATCTCGCCCTTGGTCGGAGTGAAGTCGGTTTGGAAGACCGTAGTGAACGAAGAACTTTTCCCATAGAACTTTCGCGACCGTGATAGCCTTCTGGTCTTTTGTGGGGAAGGCCTGTGCATAGCGGGTGTAATGGTCCGTGATGACCAGCACATTACCGATTCCTCGACTATCAGGTTCGATACACAGGAAGTCCATACACACCAGGTCCATTGGACCAGAACTCTTTAGATGGGCCATGGGAGCTGCTCGGGTAGGCAACGTCTTGCGTTGAACGCACCGGGAACAACGGCGGCAGTGTTGTTCCACCGCTTCCCGCATCTTGGGCCAGAAAAACCGGTCTCGGACTAGCCCAAAAGTCTTCTCTACACCGAGATGCCCGTGGTCATCGTGTAGAGACTTCAACACCATATATCTCAAGTTTTGGGGTAGAACTAGTTGTCGCCTATCAGGGTGGTTATGATATGGAACTACCCTATAGAGCAAACAATTATCTATCTCGAACTTGTCCACCTCACGCATGAGTAACGCGACCAGATCTCGGGGAGCACTCTTCAATAGAGCAGGGTTCTTCCGCTGAACGGCTTGTCGAATTATGCTGATCACTGGATCTCTTCAATACGAGGGAGATTGTATTGGTCAGGTACCGTACGATTATTTAGGGTTCGATAATCGACGCACAATCTTACAGATCCATTCTTCTTCCTTACTACCACTGTGGGTGATGCATAAGGACTCCGCGACTCCGTCAGTATTCCAGCGGTCTTCATCTCCTCCAGGACATCCCTTACATCGTCCACATCCCTGGGGGCGATACGACGAGAGCGTTCACGGAACGGAGTGGCGTCATTCAGCCTAATAGTGTGTTGGGCGCTGCGACTGCGGCCCACATCCATCTCGCTGGTGGAAAATACTGTTTTTCTTTCCTTCAGCTTGGCTGTCAGTCGATCCTTCCACTCGGTCGGCAGGGTCGAATCTCCGAAGTTGAAGTCCAGGTCGACTAACCGCTCACCTACTGCAGCGGCATTCACCTGGGGCGCGGGTTCCACCGGGCTGACGGGATATACACTGCCCAGACTTTCTCCTACATCGATGTTCATTGGAAATGGAGAGATGTTTTGGATATACACATGGGTTCGGAGAGCAACTCGGGTCGTCCACTCTTTTACTTCAGGTATTACCCGATACCCTCTCTGGATCTCTTCCTCAGGATCACTCTCCAGTGAGAACAGATGATCGGTCTCCTCCCGATCCGGATAACAGCACCAGACGGCCATGCGTTTCACTCCCCCTGGTGAAATGGTCGTCAGTCCGCGTTGACGATTGTAGAGGTCCCCGTGACGCTCTAGGGCATATACTCGGTTGCACTCCTCTCTCAGTACAGGATCTAGGCGGGTATCGGCCATTGGCAATTCATTAGTCTCTTTCAAGTAGGCTCTGATGACAGCTCGTACTATATCCGTATTTGTCCCCAGGATGACCGGATACTGACACTGTCCTTGAGGTTTTGGGCACACCATTGCCTCCACACTCATGGGATGTTTCTTGCCGGTATTCAATTGAAGTATCTCCAGTTGAACGCTCACAATCCCATCGATGGGGTAATCTTCGTTGCTCAACCCCCTCACTTTCATATGTTCCGCCGACCGCAGGGGACAATGCTTCAGGTGCTGGTCGTAGAAGTGCCGGTATATTATGGTCACTTGAGACCCGGTGTCCAATAGGGCAGCAGCATAGACTCCCTCTACTACCACACGTACGATGGCCGAAGGGCCCACCTGACAGTAGCCATCTCCCCCTGGAGTTCCTTCGCCTGGGCTCAGGTCAGGAGCGGCTTCGGGAGGCGTGGGGGTAGCCTCGGCGGTTTTGGCTTCTGAGGTCTGCCTCTGACAGATCATAGTCCTGGCCGAGCTTCCTTTACGGAGCGTTTCCTTTTCTTGGGTGTCTCCATTAGGGCACTCTCTAGAGAAATGGCCTTTCTGTCCACAGGTATAGCAGACGACGTCTTTGAGGTCCAGTCGTCTTGGGTAGGTGGGGGAGGATCTCCCCGAAGCCCGCCCTTTCGTTGAGGGCGACTTGGGTGGCGCATCTTCCTCTTTGACAGGGGTCTTGGGCCGACGAGCGGACGCTCCCGGGGTGGCACTGGCCGGAGGATCTTTGGCTTTGGTGCCTGCATGCAGCTTGGTATAGGCCTCATGCCCTTTTACGATTCCCAGAATGTCCATGAAGGTAGGGGGAGGTCCCTCCTTTAGTGAGCACCTGATCATAATCACAATGTGATGCGTGGGGATGGCCCCTCGGAGGAACTGCTTGCGCCGATATTCGTCCATCTCTGAAGATAGGATGAGGCCGCAAGTTCGCAATTTCCACAGGACCAGCTGGATGCGTTGTAGGAAGTCGGACAGGTCTTCCTTCTCCTTCTGTCTGAGAGCGTAATACTTGAACCACAGCTCGCTCTCCTCTTCCTCCTTGCCATAGATCTGGACTAACAAGTCTACCATCTGGTGAGCAGAGAGATCAGGGTCTTGGTCACGCTGTGCACTGACCATGGTGGCCGCTGGGGGTCGTAGACTTTCCAGGATTCTCTGTCGTCTGACCGTTTCAGAGCAGGGCCATTCGTCGATCACCTTGAGGGTGTGCTCCTTCCAAGAATCGATACTCTCTTCGCCTGTGGGGACAGGGACCGTCCCTGAGAACGCCTTCAATTTCCTATAATTTTGGGCTTGAGCGGACGTAGTTATCGCTTCCACTAGCTGTGGGAATGTCACTCCTAACAGGGAGCCGTCATTGTTGGAGCCACTGGCTATCGCTGCTCGCTGCCTGTTAGGGGTTGGGGTAGAACTGTTCACGGACCGGTTAGTAACCGGTGATGTGGTCGGACTGCCGGCCCAACTGGTGGCCCCTTGCCTAGCATCTGAAGAGAAGGTCACTCTGGGTAGGGATATATCTGATCGGATGGGTGTACTAGCGGCCATATCTCTGTCGTCCCAACCCTCATGTCTGGGGAGGGAAGTGACGTGACTGGAAGCAGTTCCCGGGTAAATTAGAGGGCATCCGTACGGCAAAGTCTCTGGTAGATACACTACTCGTGGGCCTCTATCAGGAAGTATAGCTTGTTCAGTGGCTAGCAATAGGGTATTCTCTTGCCGGTCAATGTCATAGTGCTTGCTGATGAGGCGGGCGTCCGCCAGACCAGGTAATGTCCTTACTGCGCTGCAGACAGTAAACATGGAGACATCAGCAGGCACTCCGTCTACGGCGACCACGTGTCGCAGAAGCTCTCCTAGCTTTTCGGCCCAGTCGGCCACTTGTTTGGGCGTGAGCGCAGACATGCTGACTGACAGGGTAACGGTACTACAAAGTGGGGCACCCCAGGACACTCTCAGCAGCGCCTCCAAATGTAACGGGTATTCCCTATGAATACCGCCGCTACTACCTGCTGTGCAACCTGTGTGGCTCTCAGGAGCCTAAGCCTCCGCTTGGGGAACCTGGGGTACATACATATCATAGGTGCAACGCCTCCACCTGGGAGGGATCCCAACGGAGTGGGAGGAGGCCCTCACAGGCAACAACCACACAAAGCGAATGAAGGTAAAACAGGACTGACTTTACTGTATAACCACATATATCAACACAAATCAACATGCGCCACGGCGGGCGCTAACCTCACTGGGTGTCACGGCGGACACTAACCACACTAGGCGTCACGGCGGACGCTATCACCTCTAGGCGTCACGGCGGACGATATCACCTCTAGGCGTCACGGCGGACGCTACCACCTCTAGGCGTCACGGCGGACGCTACCACCCACAATGTGACCCCACCCTGTGTCCAGTAACCCCCACCCAAATGTCTCGTACTCCCAGAGTCAAATATCACTGTACATGTGTATGTGTGACTGCGCAGCCACTATGTTTGGTGATAGGCCTGGTTGGTGCACGTGAGTTGCAGGTTACCTGCCCGGGCTCCAGCCACGGGTACCGCGATATCAATCCGCACGATCCGACGTTGTCCTCCACACCGCGTGGGTTGAAAGTCCCGCGCGAACAATGTCTCTCCTAGTCTTAGGGTCTTGGGTGGTGTTCTGAGCCCAGAACCCACCTCGCAGGGCCGCACGGCTTCCGCTCTGTGTCCCTGACTACTTGACCAAATAAGGGGGGCAGTGTCCCTATCTAGGGCCTGTCCCTGAGCTCCACAAGCTATTAGATGACTCAGGACCTAACTGGGACCTTGGGGGCTGCTGGCCTATGCAGAGGGTCACTGACCCCTGCACCCACCTCTTACCCCTAGCTGGTCCGGATCCTGAGTGACTGCGTAGCTGCAAAACCCCGCGAAATGTATCCCCTTGCTAGCAGGGGAATCTGGCCTTCTGATTGGCTCCCTGGCGTCAGGTGTCTCTGCCCCTAAGCACCCTGGGGGCTGGCAGCCTATTCTCGCGCATGCGCGAGCTATCTGGGGCCTCCCGCGCTAGCGGCCTCCTGCGCATGCGCGAGCTCACTGTCATGGCGGCGCCCTGCTCTGCTAGCCGCTGGGCCGGTGGCAACGCGATCGCGGCCTTAGCGACGGCCCGATCGCGTCCCCGGCAACCGGCCTGCTCGCCGCTCGCGTCCCCGGCAACCGGCCGCAACCACGCGCGCAACGGGGAAGAAGGGGTGAGTGCGCGAGGGGGACCTGGCTACATATATATAATGCAAACTAAGGGGCCCCTGGTGTTGAACCACACTTTTAAGCTGCAGGGACCCCTTACTTCCCAAATACTTACTGGTGAAGGTAACCAACAGACTTATATGCATATGCCACGCTCAATCGCTCAATAGCACTCCTTTTTGACACTCATATATATTCTGTGGGGGCTCAGGGTTTCCCAAAAAGAGCTTGCTGGGGTTTTGTGTGTTCTGGTGAAGGTAACAGCATTTTAGTCCCCTCCAGGGGTAATCAAATGGGCGTTTAAATCTCCCACCACAGAGTCATCTATCAAACCAAGAAGTATTGTTATTGCATTTACTGGTAAGGGAGGAAATTCTACAGAGCTAAACTTATCCTGGTTAAACTCCTGGGACCTCCTGATTCCCATCCTGCAATAAAAAAAAGAGGTGGTGTAGGGGTGGGGAGGGGGATTTGCTGCTTTATGAGATGTGATTTGTTTTGTCTGCATAGAGGATGCTGTAGCTGTAGAATGAATATGTGTGAATGTGTCTCCCCTCAGAGGCCCTCTTCTGTGCTGTCTTTTATTTTTGTTTGTCTGCTCCAAGAAGTAGAATAAAGTGTTGTACATACAGTATGTCACAGTACCACAGTTTATGATTTACCATACTGTCCCAGCACAAATTACCCAACATGTTTCATGCAAGATTTACATAAGGTTCTGGATTAATTGATATGTCTACTATCACTGTACATTAAATTCCCCTCTGCCCCTGAACTTCAGTGCATATCTTTTCAGCATCTAGTTCAAAGTTTGCAAATGAGCAATATATCTTGTTTTATAAATAATAATTCCTTGCTTTATGAATAGGTCTAGATCCTGAACACTGCTTTTGTGCAGATTTACATCGTAAATATTTTTATTTAACAGCATACACGGTACAATCTTCCGTGATGTGGAAAGTGAAGGAAACATGTTAACCAAGTCACTCTCTACTTGCTTAAGTGTACTGTACATAGGTTTTACACCTGAGGAAGGGCTCACCTGTACTCCAAAATGTTGTGTTCACCCAGTTTTGTATCCTGGATACCTAATTAATAATCCGATGGGACACAATTAGATAGATCTTTTCTAGTAAGATTTACCTGGTTTCTTTGGGGGTCCTGTCACTAAGAATTTACAGAACCACCACATCTAGCTGAATGTTTAATTGACGCATAAGAAGTGCAGAGCAAGTACAGTATATACATTTCACTGGACTAAGTATATATTGTCTGGTTTAATACTAGTTTTACAGTGTAGTAGAGTCAATCTCTATTATTCCCCTTGATCCATTGGGAAATCTTCTTTTTTTTTTTTTAAATGCTTTATTTAAATATCAATGAAAAATAATAAAGAATCATCAAAAAATAAAAATCCAAGCAATGCAATTTATTTATAAAGAAAAACAATTAAATAAACCACTCTTTTTTTCAATCTTAACTTTTATGGGAGGCTATGATAATGTGAATAATCTTGCTATTTCTATGTATATTCGTCTCAATCACCCCAATGTTGGAATTGCTGTAGACTTTTTTTTCCTCCCAGGTATGACCACCTGTGGTATTTGATGCACTTTTTTGAGCTGATCTTTATGGCTTATATTTGAAAGCTATTTAATGTGCCTTTCATTATAAATGTCACGCCTGTATGCCTGCAGACCTGGCGAGACCCCAATACTGAGGTGGGAACGGTATTACCACACACCCACAGCAGTGGGGGCAATCCTGGAGTGTGGTATGGCGTTGCGGGGCCTGTTGGAAGATAGTTAGTAATACTTGCAACGCCTTGGTGGTATAGCGTAAGAATAGTGGTGTCCGTGCGCCAGAGTACAGGGATCCAGAAAGCAGAGTAGTCAAGTTCGTAAGGCAAGTCCAGGGGTTACAGAGGTCAGCAAGGTAGAGTTCGTCAGCAGGGTTCAAGGGCAACAGAGAGCAGGGTAGTCCAGGACAAGCAGAGGTCAAACCAGGGAGATCCAGAGATAAGCAGGAGCAGGAACAAGCTGGAACACAGAGAGAGGCAAGCATAGGACTGCACACACAGGGATAACAGAAGCTATGCAGGGCAATGATAGAGAGGACAGACAGGGGTTATAAAGGAGGGAACACCAATAGAAGAGAGAGGAGGAGCAGATGGTGAAGTGGGAGACAGCAGGGATAGGTTAGGAGGAGAAGAGGAGACAGGGGAACCAGTCAGAGAGATTGTTTGCAGGGCATGGGAGGAGTCAGGAGATTGAAAAGCCATAGAAGAGGAGCGTGTGCGTGCGCCCTCTGTAATCTGAGTGCGCGCGCACAGGCTGCGTCACGAGACGCGCGGAGTGCCGCGCCACGGGAACACCTGCGGAGGGGAATGGAGGAACGGAGGGAACAGGCACCGGAGGTGAGGGAATGGGAGCCGATACTGAAGGGGCCTGAGAGTGGGGAACGTCGCCGCAGGGGCTCGGGGACCGCGCAAGTGCGCGAGTCTTGCGGGGCGCGCCGTGGTAAAGGGACGACGTCAGAGGCTGCCGGAGAGGGACAGGAATAGGTAAAAGAAGGGAGGTTGTCAGGGGAAGGGACAGAGAGGGTGACATCAGGGATACAAGAAGGGGAAGGAATTCCCTGAACCGTCACAATAAAACAGAAGTTGCATATGATAATGATGCTTTAATTTACATCGTTGAGCTTTTCCTCTACTTAGTGCAGGTCCAGTGTACCGAGCTAAGTGTACCAGCAATCTCCTTAGAAGCCGTTAATAGCCTCTGGTGATCTCCATTTTCACCACCTGGACACTTAACTTTACATTCTGATATCTGTGAAACAAGTGGTGGATTTAAAAAAATTAAAACGTGCCAAAAATGGCAAGGAGTCACAATCGCTTCTCGGGAGTGAACACGTGTTTGAGGAATCGCTGATGATGGACCGGAAGAGGAGTCCTCCTTCCATTCCAGAGCAGACTTTTCACAGGAGCGCAGAATGCCATCTCCTAGGAAATTAGCGAATTAGAATATGACGTAGCTACTATGTGCAGTGCCAAACCCCATGACATAGTACAGATGTGTCCAGACACTGATCTCGGTGCCACGGACGAACATTCTTAAATCTGCGGCACCGAAAACAGTACATTTTGCGGCCCGGGAAGATTAAAGCGGGACCGCCGCAGCGAACCAGACAGTCTGGAAGAGCTGCGCAGAGAAGCAGTCTCTGTCTCCCTGAGCAGTTCCCGAGGCAGTCAGTCTGGTCAGTCCAGCCCCTTGATGTAGGTGCACAAATATAGGGTTGTATGTCAATGAGGGGGAACACTAGAGGACCATATTCAATCATCTACATCATCAAGGGAATTGGATTGGACATATAAAATGATTTAAATGACCTGTCCAATCCCCATGCTGACATACAATAGAGGCAACTCTTATTCTAACAAAAACCAGTGGCAATTCCCCAAAAGACCCAGGTACACCCAGGTACATTCTGAATACATGCCTTAAACTTTCCTTAAACTAGCCCCAGCATTTCTGCATTGATTAATGGCCTATCAGATTAACAGCGGGGGTCCCTGGCAGTTCCATTCGAACTGAATTGGACTGCCAGGGATCCCTGCTGTGTTAATCCTATGGGTCGTTAGTCAATGCAGAAATGCCTTAAACGTGCCTCAAACTAGCCCAGAACATACCCAGCACATACCCAGAATGTAACCCGGCTAGTTTACAGCAAATGTTAGAATAAACGTTGCCTCTACTGTAGATGCCCGAATATATTCCCCCTTATGACATAGAAACTCGTATTCGGGCATCTACATCATCAAGGGGATGGACAGACCAGACTGATATAAAAAAAAAATCCCAAACCCAAAAAAATCCAATAAAGGGCCGATGCCCAACCATAAAATACACCAATAAACAATTCTAGCCTGACGGCCAATAATTAAAAAAAAAAAAAAAAAAAAAAAACCTAAATCATAATCACTGCCAGATGTCACAAAAAAATAGAATTGGGTAAAATAGATCCAGCTGGTTGGATCCTCAACTTGACCCGAGGCAATGCATCCTCCGTTGATAGAGCAGTCTTCTTGGAGATGTTGACTCATCGTTCAATTCCTGGTAAATTAGAAGTGACAGGCTTTATATTGTCAGTTGCATGGTACATCCACCAATCCTATTGGTGGTTATACCATGTGAACATCCATCAAACTTGGCTGAGAATGACCTCAACCAAACTTGATGGAATCACATGGTACGTCAAGCAAGCTGATTGGTAATGTAATGCACCATGTGATTCCTTCTCCTTTTTTTTGGGTGCTGTGAGGTTACCTTAAAGGGAAGGAATCAAATGGTACATGGTTGCTTGGTGTGTACAATGTGATTCCTTCCCTTTAAAGTCACCTCACAGCACCCATAAAAAGGAAGAAATCACATGGTACATCAACGGCTTACTTGATGTACAGTACCATGTGATGCCATCAATTTTGTTTGAAAGGTCATTCACATAGAAAAAATCCTATATTGGAGCACTCATTTAAAAGTTGACTAGTAAGAGTGTAAAGGGCTGTACATAAATACTGGTGCTCCAGATCCAAGGGATTCTCTTGCTGCTATCCCTATGGTAAGTTGATCCAAAGAAGAAAACAAGGAAATTTGCACAGTGGATTGATCTTCAGAAAATGTTTTGCATGTCAGACATATTTCAATGTTTCGGCTGTTCCTCCAGCCTTTCTGAGAAAGGGGAATGGCAGGAGGGGTTAACTCTTTCATTACCTTAGTGTCTAACTGTTAAGGTAATGAAGGGGGATAAGTAATTAATTTTAATATTGTTCTGTAAATATATATTTTTTGTTTGTATCAGTAAATGCCCGAATATGGATTTCTACATCACAAGGGAGAATTCTATAGGACCATATTTGGCATCTACATCATCAAAGGGGTGGACAATTCGGACTGACTGCTGACTGCTGACTGCCTCGGGGAGCTGCTCAGTGAGATGGAGACTGCTTCTCTGCTCTCCGCGCAGCTCTTCCAGACTATCCCTCTGCCACCTGATGGCCCAGTAGGATTAGTGCTTGGAGCCCTGCAGAGTTAGTCTGCCTGGGCCACTTGCTGTTTTCAGGTGCCATGATCGCAGATGGATACAGTGCGATCCGCGCATGAACACAGCACCGAGAACAGCAAGTCTGGACAAATCTGTAGGCTACGTCAAGGGACACCCAAAAAATTAAAGAAAGAAAAATTGCAACAACCCAAAAAGAAAAAAATTGCCAACATGTGTGGACTGCTTCTTTAAAGTATTATATAAATGTAGTGCCTCCTATCTAGACACATTTTCCATGCATCGGTTTTGAGGTTTTGGGAAGCAACTTGACATTTCCTTTTGGGAGTCCAATTGATGTCGTTTTTCCTTTTGACAGGTCAGAATGAGGGCTGCTAAAAGTGGTGACTCTCTTGAGCCACCTAAAACATTCTATTTATAAGTTACGGCATGACCTCTGGAGTTGTAGTGAACTGCTACTGTTGCTGCACTTTTATACTGTAGGCATGTATCCTACAATGTCTATGAACCCTGTGATGCTTTACAACAGAAGACAATCTGCCATTAGTTTGTTTGATCCACTTCTGCTTATCAAGTGGTAAAGTTTTTGTTTACTACCTGCTTAATACCAAGCAGAAATGCGGTACCTGCGAAGAAACATTGACAGTATGGTATTTGAATACTGATCAATAATATGAGTACTGTGAAATGTTATACTGGATCCTAAGAATAAAGGAGTGAATTTCTTTATTAGAGCATCTACGGGAAAGAAATTCCTGCTTGAAGCCTCTTTCATGACTGCACAGAGACATAATAACCATATTCCAATGGCAGGGGTAAAATCTGATGTCTGCCAGCATGTTTAGCTAATTGAAAGGTTACCGGTTTTAAAAAGCGTGCAAGCTTAAGGCCCGGGCCATGGTGCCTTCGCTGGTGCGGAGGCTGTGGGAAAGCGGGTGCTTTCCCTCGGCATGGTCTACGAGCCGTGGGGGGCGTGCTCCGAGGGCGTGCATATGGCGTCACGGAGCTGGTTGGGCGAACCACTCATGTGACCGGCCTGTCGCGCCAACAAATCAGTTTAAACTGATTTCTTGCGCAACGCGCGGCCCCTCCCGCATCTGCACGCCGTGTGAACGCGAACACTGCCTTAAGGCAGTCTGTTCTCTCCGTGTCCGCACGGTCAGCGGTACCATGTCCCCAGTCTAAGACTCGGTAGTATACTTGCTGTATAGCCTTTTATATAGCAATATGATATTTTATGTGACAGTCTCTCAAAATGTGTTACTCAAACATAATACATGAAAGTAGCCATCCTATTTCTAAGCTGTTTCTAAACATTTCAAGGTCTCCCGGCTGCAAAAGTGGGGCACAAATCGAGTTAAAAAAATAAGAGTTGTTTGTGTGCTGATCACGCGCATTTTAAGTGAAACTTCATTGTCTTTTGTCATTGTTTTGTCACAGAAATTGTATTTGTAATGGTGATGTTTTTAATTAAAAATCAAAACACAATTTCAGTGTCAAAACGCAAAGAAGTTTGACTTAGAAAGCGTGTTTTAGCTATTTGCACTTCTATATTTATAGTACTGAATTCCTTGTGTGTGTGTGTGTGTCAGTCTGGGTCTCTGTTATTCTTAGGGTCCTGCCCCCCCCTCTCTCCTGATACGCCCCCGCACCCCCTGCAGAGGTACAGAGACACAGGGGGTCTGGGTCCCACTCCCCCGGTGGAGCTGTGTCCTGCTGCTGGTGCCAGACCTCCGGCTGAGGTATGGGGACACGGACGCGGCTCACTGGGAGGGTGGGGGGGGGGGAAGGGTGTACTCGGCGGCTCATGGGGGGGGTGCTCGACGGCTCATGGGGAGGGTGCTCGGTGGCTCACGGAAGGGGTGCTTGGCGGCTCACGGACGCGGTGCTCGGCGGCTCATGGGGGGATTACTCGGCGGCTCATGGGGGGGTTACTCGGCAGCTCACGGAGGGAGAGGGTGAGAGCATGCTCGTCTGGGGTGTTTGGCGGGTGTGTGTGTGTTCCTCCTGCTGCTGGAAGCTGGCAATATTCAGTGGCAGTGAATGTTGCTGACGGCCTCTTCTGCCAGCAGTGAGGTCACTTCCGTCACCGCTGACTTCCGTTCCCATCAACTCCATTCACCGCCCCTGCATTTTGCTCATGTGGGAGGTGCCGCTAAAGAAGTTTCACTTCACAAAATAGAAACTGAAGTAGATTTTACATAGAAAAAAATTCCCATTGATAAATCTGGTGCAATTTAATTAGCTCCAGTTTTCCCTGCATCTACAGGTGAGAGACTTTGAGAAACTACTCCTTTTTAAAGGAACAATCCAACCCATTTTTTGCGGGGGTCCATTTTTTTTTAAATACAGGTTTGAAGCATTCATTTCAGCTCCGGGGACCCCCAGGTACCGGAGATGCAGACCTCTGGAGAGAGTGCCGGTATTACCGCCGTTTTTAGCTTCCTCATCACATGGGCCAATAGGAAACCGAACCTGATTATGTCACAGCTTCCTATTGGTCCGCAGGGCCCAGGAGCTTTGAAAAGCAGCCGTATAGGGAACCGTGGAGTGGCTACCGGCAGGCACTACGGAGGTAAGTACATTAATGGGGTTCAGCTCCGGAGACCCAGTGCTTCGGTTCTGTCTTTAAAAATAATGAAAGAAAAAACAAAGCTTGTATTGCCTCTTTAAATTGAAGTCACCACAGGACCTCCATTGGGGGGTTAGCAATGTATAAAATCCAAGCCACCTACACTCGAGTACACTTAAGTATACAGATGAAACAAGCCAAGAAAAATCTGATCACTGACTAAATGGCGAAGGAAACTAAGATAAGTGACATTTTGAGGTTTCAAAGCAATAAGAGTCAGTACCTTATCTCACAAGAATTACTAGTCAAGTAAAAAATGGCTTCTGTATCTTCGTGAGTGTTTTGAGGGATATTTATCTTTTTGGGCTGTTTAGTATAGGGTTACTTTATCTAGGATCTGTCTGTTTGAGGTATGATTGCTATGGTTTTATTTGTTTTGGCATTCCAGTATTTGGCTTATGAGCCAAGTTAAATGTGCTGCAGGAGAACTTATACAGTCGCTTTTTGTCAAAAAGACGAAGTTCAGATAGCTGGCTTTTTAGCTCTATGATGCCGCTTTTCTGAACATTCTAGATTAGGACCACTCACAGTATTATTGATCTGCCTTAAAGTGTGGTGCACTGCTAGATTGAGAGTAGGACTCAAAAAGGGGTGGCCAGGGCCTGTTTCAGAAGAGGAAGGGGATGTGACTTTGTAAATGGTTGCTATAGAAACAACAGATGCTTGTTGCATTATAATACATTAAAAATGCCATTCAGAATTGTTTTAAAAAAAAAAATGCTGCAAGTATTTTCTCATAGCACAGAACTGATTTATTATCAAATACATGTTGCTTGATCTGCAGCTTTAATGAGGAACTCACACTGGGCTGTTTTTTGTGAATATGTGAATTTTGTGAATATGTGACCGCTACCTCAAGGACAATGTTTATAACTGTTATCACCGTTTCATTCTATTTTTAATTACATTTCCTGTAACTTCTTTGTTTAGTTTTCCTTTGTATGGCTTCTCACGATTATGCAGTTCTTGTGGAATAATCTCAATTGATGTTCTGGGCCAAAATCTGATGTGTACAAAGTAGAATAGGCCTAGATCTATACATTTTTTAAGCTCACTCTCACAACGATGTAAATCTGTAGGTCTGGCAGCTGCTGATGTATGTTTGGAAGCTGAATAGAGATCCATTCTTGCACTGTCTTTTTCTTACTTTGAGTTATTTCCTCCACGTTCTAAGTATCATTTAGCATCGGCAGGAAAAGAAATGAAGTTGATCTTACCAGAAAATGGTACTTGAATATGAATTTGAGATCAGGTTGTACTGGACAAATGATGCGAGACCTAAATCATATGTCATTCCTGGAAACTGATGGATGTGAACCGAAGAAAAACCAAATAAATCGCCACCTTTTTGTTGCTGCTTATTGCCTTTTTAATGGAACTGGTTCCAATTTAAATAAAGGAATATTGAATGCATTTTCATTTAACAGTTGTGAGAAAATAAATCTTTGTTAACCAGTGGGCTAATCTTCATCCTCCACACAGCCCAAAAGCTACAGATATAGGTTCACGGTATGTTTCATAAGCATACCAGACACACAATTCCTATACAAAGGTGTAGGTAGTACTTGCGTGATGACCTGACACACTATACACATTTGTACCTAATATCTGTCTGTGAGTAGGTTTACCGACTACACACTTCTGAAACGCAGGCTTTGCTGAAAAGCTGTGTAACAGCAGAAATAAGCTCATAGGGGTTCATGTTTAAATGGATGAGAAGTAAAGAGTGACACACTGTGCTCATTTGCATGTCTTTACCCAGAAGCCTTTGCTGCAGTGGAAGTAAAATACTGTAGCAACAAATAGAAAGTCGTACTGAGGTACACTCAATTGCACTTAAAGGAGAAATCCCTCCGGGGGTCAAAGTTAACTAATTCCAGTGACATTTTTTTAAGGGGATCTCGTCTTGGTAATTGATGCATTTTAAGTCCAAATTAGACATTTAGAATTATTTTTCTATTTTTTTCAAAGTTTGACTTGGGAGACATTTATTTCTCTCTGGCTGCTCCCTTTTGTATGATATCACGGTGTGTTTAGCAAGTGCTTAAATAGCAATAGCCCCCCTTACCCCTCATCTTTATTGGTTTTCTGATGAAGACAGGGTGGGATAAAGGTACAGAAATCACTTGATTGACAAACACCACCATTCACAGGTCTTTAAGAAATTCCACATGGAACTCGCTTCCAAAACCATGAAAGCAGACAAATGTTTTCTATTAGCATTGGTCGCTACTGTATGTTTAGTTAGACTCGCTTTGTGCCCATTAGACTGTTAAAAGCATGTTTTCGGGGAGACTGTGGGATTGCACCTTGCAATAGCATGCTGCAGCATAATTTGCAACAGACAGGCTCTGTCTGGAAACCTACCTGTACATTTGACCATGCACCTTCCATTGACACTAGGTAGTCTTTGTCTTCGCTTTGGCAAAAGAGTGTTAAATAGTTTAATACTATAATACAAGTGAAGAATTGGTGGGTGTGCAATAAAACCTATCAAGGTAAATGTACTGCAAGGATATATGCAAGCATAAATTAGCATTGTTTAATCCCAGATCTTGCTAAAAAGTGAGCAAAATAAACCGTTCAAAATCAACAACAAATAAGTATGGAGACGAGCCTGGTGTTAGTAAAACACTAATAACTTCTGCATCTAGCATACATTGAGTGGGTTTGCTTGGCAGTTTGTCAATGCAAATTTGGGCAAGCACCACGCAAAACTGTTGTACTGTATAATTACTCTTCCAAATGCAGGATATGACTCTAGAAACTTAAAGGAATGACTTCAGCACGCGGAGTATTTTAAATCTTTCTAATTTCATCCATTTACTTTGCTTTTTAAATAAAAGCTAATATAAATTGTATTTTAATATCATGGTCATTTTTATTTGTAGAGTTGCTATTGCATTTATATTGTTGGATTTTATTTCATAGAAATAATTTTTGCTCTAGACTGTCTTTTGGTCCATTGTAACACTTCTCATTACTTGTCTCTTATTACTACGACATGATGTAGCTGCCATCTGCCACTGGAAGACTAATTAAAATCCCTAGCACACTAACCTTGCCACCTCCCACTTACGGCAGGCCATAATGTTTCATACATTAAACGCCCCAAAACAACAATTTAAGAGACGTATTTAACATTTTAAGTTTGGGGATCAAAAAAGCTGGTAGGAGGTGATCCTATGAACTGGTCTGATATAACGTGCCAGTCATTTGAAAACACTTATTTCACACCCTTTTACTGATGCACAGAACCATCAGGTAATAGTTATTGACTTTTGTGCTTCTGACTCTTGCTTCATTTAGCATTGTATACCATATTGTGTTGCAGCCTTTTTTGTGCTTATTTTACACTTCTTCCTTGCTGTATACTACATTCTAAACGGTTCCATCTTATTGATCTGTAGTATCCCTGCTGTTGTGCCTCAACATCTTCCTTTTACCTTGGACTAATGCAATTTAACCCCCCCCCCGCCCCTGTCCTGTTCAAGAGTAGCTACATACTCGCAGGACTCCTCCTTGGATTATACCCTTACTTCTTCAAAGACGCCACTACACTATTAGACTACAATAGACTATACTATTATGTCCAGCTTTGTCAACACTAATAAAATAAACATGCAGATTACATGTTGCTAACATCCATTTATAATGAGCAGTCACTCAAAGGACCACAGTATATTAATGACAGTGACGTGTTTAAGGGGCTAAATCTATGGGATAAAAGCCTTTTTATAAAATTAATCGTTCAACAAATATGTTTAACCCTTTTAATGTCAAGGTAGTTTCCACTCGTATAGCCAAGAGAAGTTTCACATTTTTGCAATACAATTTTCAAACGGTGATTTTCGTGTCCGTTTTCTGGTATATTCTTGAAAAACATATGCCAATTATTTCAGAACAAGGTAGACTTATGTGGCGTTTGTGTCATGTGCATATTTGCTCCTTTGACACCAGCAATCTCATTAATTATTGGAACTTTTTCTTATACTTGGCAAAGCAGTACATAATATAGCTATTCAAAAGTTGTCTGGATGAGCCATATTACACAGCAAATAAACCATAATGTTACCAAACAACACACAGAACCCCAGCAAGCTCTTTTTGGGAACCCCCACAAAATATATATGTATATAAGTGTCAAAAAGGAGAACTATTGAGCGTGGCAAATGTATACAACAAGCGACAGAGAAGCCCACTGCTACATCCAATATGACAAAAATACACAGTAAAATACTTATATATTCACTTGACAAAGAGTCATTTAGTTTAACCCTTTGGCCAAAGCGTTGTAAGCTTGCGAGCCACGACAAGGCAGACCCTGTTCGCTTCCTAACACTACCAGATAAAATACAAATATTCCTCTATTAGGATTAAAATTCTCATTTACCTCTATTAGGAGGGAGAAAGACCAACATTGGATCTATATCCAGTAAAATGAATAGACTGGCTCTATGTATGTCTGTTTTTGGATGAATAAATAACTTTTTATTTTTAATTGTGCTTGGTTCCTTCTTCTGATCGGTGAGCAGTGACCGGCTCTTTCACAGCATTTTTTCCATTAAGGTATAATGTTATTCAATATTACCATGGATTGGATTCTCAGAAAAACATTTAAAGACTGGCCTGGCGTACAAGTGGGAAGCACGTTTTTTCTCATGCACCTTGTATATGCCGATGACATCATGGTCTTAGCGGATACAGCCCAATAGGCACAAACTTTGAACGACATGCAAGCCAATGAAAAGAAGCTCGGATTATCCATAAATACGGAAAAGACTAAATACATATTTACCGGTACCCAACAGATTCTATTTCAAGTGGACGTCAACCCAATCGAGCGAGTGGACATTCAAATACCTAGGGTCTATTATTGATAGCCAAAGCATAGCAGCTACGAACGACATCAAAAGCCGCACCGGTAGCACCACTGCAGCGTTCGCCTCTTTAAAGAAATGCTTGTAGAACCAACAGGACGTGACAAATGTAACAAAAATGCGACTTTTTAAAAAACTCTTTAACGATCATCATCATCATCATCATCATCATCATCATCATCATCATCATCATCTTACTTTGTGCTCTGATTATAGGACACTGGTCCCAAAGGCAAAACATTTACTATTGACTGGACATGTTAAAATGTTTGTAAACCATTGATGTAAAAGCATGAGCTGTACAACGGAATGTCTTTCCTAGTCATGTTTTAATAAATGTATGTATTTGTAGCATTTAAAGCAAAGGTAGGGAAAATCCAAAATCGCCTGTGTCTTTTATACATTTGTATAATTTTATGTTGAATGTATTTTTATGGAGAAGTTACAGAAAATAACTTGTACTCAAAGACATGATGTCATCATTGTATGTGCTGTGCTACCTGCAAGTTGGAGTCTGCTAGTTTAGGTCTAAATGTGAACATGTACAGTACTCACTCTTTCTTCACTGGTATACAAAGACTTAAATCATTTTTACAATAAACAGGTAAACAGAGTGTCACACTATGTACACACACAAATAACATTTTATAAACAAGCGATCACCGACAAGCTGGGAACTGTACCTAACTGGGGAAGGACTGCAGTGTTTAAGAATATTGCATTTGCCTCTGCTGTAAATTGTTCATGTATTAAAATGTTATCAAATCAATTGTTCCCGAAAAGAGAAAAGAACTGGAAAATGTCATAATGATTTTAATTAAAAAAAAGGGGGGAAATTAGGGCAATTTGAAAATGAAAAAAAAAAAAAAAGTAATTGAATTAGTGGAACTGCATCTTTCAACATTTAGCTGCATTAAATTCTCTTGATAGAATTATATTGCCATCTAGTGGTCATTGCTCATTTTTCAAATTGTGGCTTCCCATTTTGACTTGCACTCAAAGGGCTGTTTCACTGCATTGTTGCAGTGCTGCTGGAACACTTGTTTAGCAGAAGACACTAGCAAAGTCTAGAAATGGACAGACGTGAATTAGTTTGTATGTTATTCAGTTATTCAGTGTTAAGGCCTCTCCAGTCCTCTGAAGGTATAATATGCTGTAAAGAAAGCTGCTTCTAATATGTTCTATTATTATTATTGCTTATCTTTCTATATCTCTGCACAAGTACTGTAAATGTAATGCAGCACTAGTTAAACAAAGAAATACAAGGACAGTACAATGGTAAAATCTTAAAATCTCAGAAAAAAAGCGTTTATTGCCACTACTTATAGTAATAAAAATAGCTGCCAAATAATTCGTTGTAAGAAAATCTTATTCAGTTCTTACATTTTGCAACAGCTATTCCAGTAGAACTCTTCCTTTATATATAATACACTGAACAATCATGGTATTGGCATAATTCCATTTGTTTCTTTACGTTTGTATGGTATTTTTAAAAAGTGGGTAAACGGTTATTCTGGAATATTAATAAAAGTTGACATACTTGCATTGCGTGTGGAAATCGGCACCACATTTATCAACCGTTTGTTTTTTTTATAGTGCGAACTCTGCAGATCTTTTGGAAAACGGAGGGTAAATAACATTAGTGTGTATACATGATTTCAAATGTCTTGTATTTAATTTTTTCAGTCACAGTCTGAAACTGCTACTAGTTTTTAATAAACTTTTCCACCTAGATTAATCTGACAGCTGTCCCTTTAACCAGTGTTACAGATACAGGTTTCAGTTTATTGAAGGTGTCGGGACTATCTGCTTTACATCTGTAACATACCTCATAAACATGTATTTATTGGGAGGTGAGGAAAATAGAAACAATGCCACTAAAGTGTGCTGCTTTTTAAAGGAATATGTATTTAAACGTTGCTTTGTAATGTAAAGCTGGCAGTGCATTTTGATACAGTGTTGCACAACGAGACAGGCTGATTAAGACAGCATGTTTTCCCAGATTGTGCTATATAAGAATGTGGATGCAAATGCCTCCGCTCCTACAGTAGTGATGAATCAACTGTTATCTGACTAAAGTCTGTGCGGCGGTTACACGCCATATGCAAACACTTTAAAACATTGGTGCTTACGTGCCTAGGTACATGTCTATTAACTGAAAAGAAGAACACTGATATCTGATCTGATATCTTTTTGAGCAAAATGATGTAGTAAGGCTGAGGCACGCGTCCGCACGGCTGCCTTGTTTTCTGGCGACGCGTGCAACTCAGTGCACCGCGATTTGTGGTCAGCAGTGAACTGTGATGCGTGCTTGGGGGCATTGCCAAATGGGTCAGGTGGGCGGGGGCAATGACGAGGGGGGGCACGGCCGTCCCATCTGCCGCCGCCCCCTTCCCCCCCCCCCCCCCGGGGCTGTGCAAAACACACACACTCCCTACCTTTTGGAGGGGGGGGGGGGAGAGCTATGCACGGGATGGGGGGGGGGGAAGGGAGGGAGAGCCATTCAAGGCTCCCTCACAGACTTCCCTCCCTCCCGTAGCTCCTCCCCTCCTTCCCTCATTGGCTGACTCGTGCACCACATGACGCGTCAGCACTTTTGATCACCAGAAGCTTGCAGCATCGGCCGGCAGATGCGTCACAGCACGCAGTCAGCCACGTTGGAAGGAGCCAGCGGGGACCTCCAGACTGGAGGAAAGGGTCTGGTAGCCCGTGGCCGCACACGCCGCCGACCGCAGCGAGTCCTTAGCCTAAGTGAAATGAACAAGCTCTCTACTAAACTCCCCACCCTTTACATGTACCCTGTACCAAACATCCATTGGAGTCAATTGAGATTTTCTGAGTTGTTTAGAAAACAGGAATCGGTGTAGCATTCTTATAAAACACTCCCTTATGTGATTATATATATAATCAAAAAAAAAATGAATAGACAATACCGTTCTGTGGCTAACGAAATGCTTTTATTTGTGCGAGCATTCGAGATACACTGATCTCTTCTTCCGGCGATGTTACAATGAATGAAGCAAGCAAGGGTTTTACTTAAAAACAGTGTCACTTGGAATGTTATCTCTTCTTATCCCTCCCCCGTGTGTAGATGCGATTTATGACTAGGGGTTAAATAGTCCCTGAATGTTAGTGATGTAAGAGTGTGTGTGTGTATGTGTATGTAAATATAAAGGAATGAAGTGTATACGCTTTACAAAAGGTGTGTGTGGATTGGGAGTGTATATCAATGGTGTGAGTAGGTGTGGAAATGTGAGAGAGTGTTGCATTACATGAAGTGTGTGCAGATACTATGTGGTCACTATTGGTATATAGGGATGGAATTACATAGAGTATATGTATGTGTAAGAGATAGCTGTGTGTGCATACATATAGCGCAGTATGTATAGACATGGCCTTTAGCACTCATGGGAGAGAGTTCACTTGTGTCAGTAATGACTCATAAAACTTCGGTCTTGGTTTAGGCCACCGCTAAGTGTCCCGAACAGTTGCATAAATTTGTATTCATGCAACGTCTCTCTTTCGGTGTTCTAAGATTACCTTTGAGTATGGCCTCCTTCAGATCGTTCATATTATGGCCAGAGCCAGAGAAATGTTCGCCGACAAGACTGTCTCTTGTTCCGCGTGTGATGCGGTAGTGATGTAGATTAATTCTCTTGTTTAGCCCCTGTTCCGTCTCACCTATGTAGTAGCAGCCACCTGGGCATTTCATGCACATGATGAGGTACACGACATTGCTGGAGGAACAGGTGAAACTTCCTCTGATTTTGTACTCCAGATTCCTGTGAGGTATTTGTATTGTGCCCGCTGTGTGGAGCATTGCGCAGATTTTGCATCTTGCGTCCTGGCATGGTCTTGTTCCGCATTCAGTTGTACTGTTGAGTACTTTACTCCTCACCATAATTTTCTTGAGATTATGAGGTTGTCTGTATGATAAGGGTGTTTCAGGGAAGACCTGTTGCAGCCTCGTATCTTCCTGGAGAATGGGTTGTAGATCCCTGGCGATCTTGCGTAGGGCTTCTATGTGTGGGTCATATGTGACCACCAAAGGTACCCTGTCGCTTGTCTCTTTCTGTCTGTATTCAAGGAGATCACATCTTGGTATTCTGGTGGCTTTGTGGATTTGCTGGTCTATAATTCTGTGATTATATCCACGGTTTATGAAATCTGATCTCAAGGCTTCAATCCGCTGGCCTCTGTCTGTGGTGTCTGAGCATATCCGGTTGTATCGTATGGCTTGACTGTAGATGGTTGCATGCTTAGTGTGTCGGGTGGAAGCTGTTGTCCCTCAAATAGCTGGCTCTGTCTGTAGGTTTGCGGTATACAGAAGTCTGTAGTTGGTTGTTCTTTATAATGATGGTGGTGTCTAGGGGAATGGGTGAGTATGAGGTTGATGGTCGGGTGGAACGTATTGAAGTTCTCATGGAACTGTAGGAGGTCCTATTCGCCATAGGTCCAAATCAGGTGGATGTCATCGATGTAGCGAAGGTATGTAAGGGGTTTCAAGTGACAGGTGGAAAGAAAGTCACTTTCCAGTTTTGCGCAGAACAGATTGGCATACTGTGGCGCCATCCGAGTGCCCATAGCGGTCCCAGTTGTCTGGAGGTATGTGTCATTTCCAAATGTGAAGTAGTTATGGGGCAGAATAAATTTGATGCATTTAGTTACTGTCTCTGTGAGTGGCTCCTGCGGTCCCAGAAAGTATCTGCAGGCTGAAATCCCATCTTCGTGGGGGATGTTTGTGTAAAGTGACTCTACATCCATGGTTGCTAGTAGTGTTCCTGTTGGGAGGGAGCCAATGGCATTCAGTTTGTTAAGCAGTTTGGTGGTGTCCTGGTTATAGCTGGGTGTGTTCCTGACAAGTGGTTTTAGAATGCCTTCCAGCCAGCCAGAAATATTCTCAGTCAGTGTGCCAGATCCAGGGATAATAAAAGTGCCACCTTTTGCTTCAAATCTATTTTGACATGGACCCCTATAAGCTTATGTTTGCTGCATTGTACAGCTTTTCAGCACAGCCTGGGTTAAGATGCATAGCCAGTAAACCTAGGTTGAACTATTCTCCATGTAAAACCTCTTCATATAGTGAGATAGCAAACCATAAGCCACTGTTTAATGTATCAGTCCTATAGAATAGCAGTGTCTGTATGAGCAGTCCCATGCAATATTCACAGTTTCTTCCATCTGTGCTGCAGGAGTGTGGTTGATAAGCCCACACAGAGCAGGCGGAGCGGTCTACCCCACTATAGCCATGTCCTGACAATTCTTATCCACCAGGTTCTTCACAGTCAGTGCGGTGGGGCCCAGAAACAGGGGGTTGTGCAGTAAGGCCGGGGACAGAAGGCTCCGGGGACCGGCTGCGCAGTGCTCCTAGACCGCGACAGCGGGGGACAAGCTGCGTGGTGAGAGCGAGGGACCGGCAGCTCGGGGCTTTGAGTCTGGTGGACAGGCAGCTCGGTGCAGAGAGGTGGAGAAGCCATCGGCACAGGTGCCAGGGGGAGGGCGACCATCACAAGTGAGAGGATTTCTTCCTAATGACCTAATTATCTCAATGGGTAATGTGACAGCGGAGGAATTCACTGGACAGGGGGCTCCAAACAGAGGGCGAAGGAGGCCACAGCACCGGCGCGGGTGCAATATGGAGAGGGACAGCAGTACTCGTGGTAGGTCAGAACCGGACGTTAGAGCAGTGGTTTGCAAAAAAAAAATTGTTGGGGAACCCCAGTCCTCACTCCCGTCTCTCGCCCGCCTCCGTCGCCCCGTCTCTTCTCCCACTGCCGTCGACCCTGTCTCTCTCCCCCCTCCCTCTCCATCTTACACTCCCTCTCCCCCTCACACACACACACTCTCCCACGTACACACATACCCACACCCTCTCCCACTTACACACATACAGACACACTCTCCCACTTACATATACACACACTCCCACTTGCACACATGCACACACTCTCCCACTTACACACACACACTCTCCCACTTGCACAGATACACACACACACCCACTTACACACACACCTGCGAGAGAGCACGCGCCCGCCCAATCCTGTCTCCCTCCTGTCAGCCGCGTTGACCGGAGTAGGCAGGAAGAAGTACAGCAGTGACCGGGCGGCTGCCGGGTCACTGCTATGTGGGGATGTCGCCGGGCTTGGGGCAGCATGGGAGAGTTGACCCCCCCTGGCGGCCACGGAATCCCTGAGGTGCAACCCTGGTTGAAAACCACTGAGGCTGGAGGCAGTCAGCCACGCCTTCTTCCACCCCCCCTAGGAGAGGCCTTTCCTGCCACACGGACTACCCCCCCAGGATGCACCGGCAGAACTCCCCCCCCGGATTTGCCCGTGTGAAGAGCGGAGGAAGGATGTCGGGAGGGAGAAGGTGAGGAGGAGGACGACGTTGTGACGTCAAGTAGCGTCTCGTTGTCATGGCAACGTAGTGTCATTTGACGCTGCTTGGCCATTTTGATGGGAGCTGATGGGGGAGACGCAGCACAAGAATGCTGGGAGACCCTGCACCCGCCGCCGGTAAGAAACTTGCCTGCAGGCCAAATGCACACGCGCGAGTGCATTTATCAAGGTGTGTGTGTGTGTGTGTGTGTGTGTGTGTGTGTGTATGTGTGCTCACACAGTTGTAGTTAATTTCATTGATTGTTTTTCATTTGGTGCAGGTGTGTTTTTAGTCACTGGTGGGGGTATATTAAGGGGTCTGGATTAGTCACTGGTTGCACTGCCCTGAGGAAGGTCCCACTCTGAGGACCGAAACGTTGGCTGCCCTGTGTTGTTAATACACTTTATTTACTTCATTATATTGCTGTGTGCTGTCTCTTTGTTACCTGGATTTCCCTGGTTACCTTGTGTATGTATATATATATATATATATAATAGTTTTTTTTTAGTTTTTTTATTTAATACGGTATTCCCCACTGTTCAAATAGCGAAGTTGCAGAGACAGGAGCGTGCAGTCTATGAAATCCTAACTATACAATGCTGCTTCTCTATGATGGCATGCTCCTCTTTTTCAAAGTACATTAGATGTGTGACATGAATCTCAAAAGTGTATGTTTTAAGAGCAATATCCGTGTAGGGTTTATTTGTATGCACATTTATTCTTCAGCTAAAGGGTTGACCCAATAATCTGCCTTATCCCTTGCAGTAACTTAAAAAAAAAAATATGGACAGAGAAACCAAACCTCTCTAGGAATGTATATACTGTATGCTTTCCTCTAGTTTTTGTTGCCAACCTTTTTTATACTGTGAACTCCCTGCTAGAAATATTTGTTTCGTGTACCCCTAATTAATGCATCTTATTACCTACTCATCAGACCATTGCTAACAAAACCGTTTGCTCTTGTGTCGTGGGTGGAACACACGCTCAATAAAGCCCCAAACTGCAGTTGTGTGTGTGTGTAGCGTGGGAGGTATAGGTGTCTGTTGGAGCTTCTAAAGTCATGTCCCACAATTCTTGTGGGTGCAAAGCATTGTTGGGGGCGACTTTGGAAGCTCCTGCTTTAATTGACACCTATACCACCCACGCTAAGGTTCAGTTTAGGGCGTCAAGAAGTGTGCAGTCATCACTCGGGCTCAGGAACCCACTATACCGTCTGGGATCCGCCATTACATATTTTTGGTCATGCACCCCTTGGAGCCACCTACAGGATTGCAAACTCCCCATTGGGAATCACTGATTTACTCCATCCCAAAAGTAGCAAGGTGCAAATAAATGACTGATGGGAGCTGCCACAAAAAGTGGAGTTGTCTGTCATGAGATTTGATGGTTCTGTCCCTTATGCCATGAAAATGTTAGTGATTTAATTATAGTTTCCAAACACACAGCAAGTGAGCATGTTTGTAAGGATGTTCACAATGTTGCACATTTGTCAGTCCATAGATCTGTGAGTGTATGTATATTTTGGTACAATTTAGGTTTGTGAAGAATTGGTTATAAAAGGATTTAAACTATGACCCCACAGCGTCATTTCACACAGGTTTCTAGGTATGGGGAGGCGTGAGCACTGTGGCTGAGCAGTCTGTGGGGCGCAGCGTTGAAAATGTGCGCACCCCTGTAATAAGTGATGCTTTGGGGGCTCTGAATGAACTGTTGCACACTCTGGAGAGAGTATTTAAATTTTCAGACACGTTTTCTAGAACAGATTTTTGTGTGGTATGTGCAAAGTTTTTCTATTATAATCAGGGACCTGAGACCCTGGCAGATATTACTTTCACATCTTATTTTTGCATAATATCTTGAGTGTTGGCAACGTATAGATATGATTGCAATTGAGTAAGGGGTTAATATTAACTCATTGAAAGTACCTTGCGGGGTAGAAAGGTGAGTCGTGTGTATTAACCCTGGTTGCATATCTAAGTCACTTGTGTGCTGTTTGTGACAGATGGTATATGGGGACAGATTTAGGGGAGATATTTGAGGGACCTTTGCGAAGGTGAAAAAGTGGGAACGCTTGCGAGCTGTGTATTAACCCTTGTTTGTCCCGTATGTAGGTCACATGCTCAGAGTTGTGCAGTATGTGACAGTTGCCATTTGACTACTACTATAGGCGCAAGCGCCGGCTTAAGTAAACTTGTTTTGACACGGCGTCGCTATCACCAGGACTATAAGCGCGGCCTTAGGGAAGTCTTAACATCCGTTTCCGACAGGCTGCCTTCAGTCACAGGAGCTATGCAAAAAGGGCTCCGAGAGGTGTCAAAGGGGTATATATAAGCCTGTGTACTAAGGAGATAAAATCACTGGGAGAGGTATTAAATAAAGCTACCAAGTTTAATTGTGAGGGATTTAAATAAGACAAAAAAGGCAGGAACACGGGGCACTTAATGATATTGCTGTTTGCTTGCTCTGCATGCCAACAGTTGTTCTGGTCTGTGAAAGAGTGATCCCAAGTGGCACTAATGGTAAACAGCTTGTCCTTTTACTCTGGAAGTTGTAAAACCCTGGCACATTGGGGGAACCATTTAAAGTGCCTCACTGCCTCACAACTACTGTAGTTTCTTTAAGTGTCTCTGAAATCTTTTATACCTTGCCAATGGTGCAGATTTTGTCAAGCACGCTCTTCAGACCGATATAGCAGTTCAGATAATCATGTCTTTGGGGCGTTTAGGACAAATGAATTCAAAACAAAATTGCAGCAAGTTGCATTATGTTGGCCTTTGGAAAATATGCCCTTATGTGCCTGGCAAACAATCAGCACATCTGTATGCAGAATACCAAAGAGCACATATTGCTACAGTCTTATTGAACAAAATGTTTTGCACCTTACACAAACACGCGAGGCAAACAGTGATAAGCATGTGTTAACAGAGCCAACGCTAGAGGCATTCAGCTGAAAATGAAAAAAATACTTTTTAGGCGTAAAATGAACTGTGATCATCTATTTCATATTATTCATTACTGCCTCCAACAAAAGAAATCTAGCTAAGCATGTGAAATGTCAGTTCTTCATCATAATCCCACATAATATGAAGCATTTGTGTCTTCTATTTTCCAAGGATTTACAATCTACAGTAAAGATGCTAAACTAATATCACAAACATCAGTATAGTATCCGTGAACAAGAAACTTCAGCAGCAAATTGTCTCCCAACTTCATCTTTACAACTAGGATTTTCCAAATGGAGAAATATGAAGCATTCTATTACCTTTCCCTTGTGCAATGGTTTGTAAAACAAAACCGCTATTACAGTTCATACAGATATTTCTTGCATTTTTCGTTACATAACTTTTTTTAGTATGTCTCTTGTCTCTTTGGGGCTCAGATGGAAGAGTTGTTCAAATGAAATGTGACGCTGGATTCAGTAGAACTCGTGGTTGGGCTACCTCTGCATTCCAAAAGCATGTTTGTTCCACTGACCTCTGATTTCATGAATCATTCACTAGATGGCAGCCAGTTTGGATGTTTTGAGGAGCTGTAAAGAAGCAGAGAGGTTTCAAGTGTACAGTATGCCTGCAGCAGACGAAAGCAGAAAGAGATTGTTACTTCCGTTCATATTCATCATCTGGTTTAGACAAAGAAAATACAGCATTCCAAAGAATGTACTTAGTAAGTCAGGTGCACTCAGAAGGGAAATCGATGGTTCTTATCAGTGTGTTTGGGGAATCATTTAAAAAATACAGCAGTATGTATAAATTAGGGAAAAAAAGGTAAGGTCAATCTTGTGAAACTTCAGTAAACTGAAAAAGCATAGAAAAATACCCAGATTTTAAAAACTGGTCACATTGAAATATGTAAGTGAAATAATAAGTAGCCACATAAAAGATTCTCCAATTATCAAATAGGTAAAATAATTATGGGTAATAAAATAAAAAAAGTTTATAGTTATAAGGGCTTTCTGTGCAGCTTCACCTTGGTGCCTTTCCACACAAACTTATATAGTGTTAGAGACTCAAACATAGAAGCACAGATAGGAGTAGATCTTCCAGTGTAGCATATTATATGCAGACGTGTAGAGTATCAAATGCACTCACAATGTGGCACGAACAATTGGCTCATCTCAGGTAGGAGGTTATGGTACTGTGGAGTGTATCTGGTTTATGGGATTGCTTATGGGATTGCCGCACAGGCCCTTTCCTGCTCACCGACACTGCCACTCCCCTCATTTCTCTCCTTGCTCACAGTTTGTTCTGCATCCATGACTTTCGTATCCAATGCATTTCATGCTTAAAGCTGCATTTCATCAGTGATGTGAAATGTTATGTATGTGTAATGTTTAGGAGACCTTATAATTAAATTCTGAAATTAGAACATCCCTTTGCTATTGATAGTAAGCCAACTAAGCTATTCTCCTGTTAGAGGTCACTAAGGATTGGCAAGAATTGGCATTCAGGTGATGTCAGCACTTTGTTGGCATGGCATAAAAATCCAATTTTAGGCCTGTAATTGCAGATGTATTGAAATGACCCTGACATTTTAGAAGTTTAAGACTTTCTACTTCTAATGCAAAAGGCTAAACGTGCTGGAACAAGCTTTCAAAGATCACCATTTTATTTTTGCAGTTAGTTATTTAGTGCTCACCTTTATTATGCAAGCAATGCCAAGGAAAGAGATCAGGTGTGAAGGCACACGTGGCCAAGGTTCTTAAGGGGCAATATAGTGCCCCGTGAGGAACCTCCTATTTTTGTGCCAATAGTTGCAACAGCTACCAGGGTACTGGCATATTTTGTGCACTGATTTGTAGAGCCCCTAAATCTGTAGTAATAATAAAAGGAGACAAAATATGCAGCAGTCATTCACTTTTGTAACCTGAGATCTGGCTAGCTTGTATCTAGTATCTCTGCTTAGTGATAAACAGTTCATACACAAATCCACTTTCAGTCTATAGGGGGAATTCACTGAAGCGTAAATAGGAGTTATTTTTACTGTAATTTACTGTCTCTTAATGTGTAGGTCACATCTCTTCATGTGTAGATTAAACTTATCGTAAATGGGCATGAAAAGGAGTTAATAATGCTAATTTCTACTCCCTAAACTCTGATATTTGGAGATATAAAATGCCGCTAAATATTAGACTAAATCAGTGGCATTCCGCGTATCGTGTTTATGTAGATAATGGTCATTATATTTGTAGATTTAGGCAAGATTACGTAAACCTTAAATATTTAATATTATACAAATATTTAAACGAAACATTTAACAATGTTTTAATATATTAACTTTTTAGTAGTCTGATGATCAGATAGTCATCTGCAACTCATTACTAACTGGCCACTAAGGTCTACTGAGGAGTTAATATATTCCTGAAACTACCAATGCCCCTTGCATACCAAAGAGGCAAGTAAGGCATTGCTTGGCAATGTCTTATCAATTCAAGCTCCTAAGAATCCAATCCCAAACATTGCAACTTGCTTATCAGTCTTCTGTGTGGGACAGTGTCAAAGGTCTTGCTAAAATATAGATAAGCTCCACCCTGGTCTATAACCTCAGGTACCCAATCAAAAAAATCAATTGTTTGACTTGATCTCCCTTAGTGTATCCATACTGTCTGGAATCTGTTGCAGACTTAAGATAATCAACAATTCAATCTTAAAGCAACTTTTCCATTAATTTCCCCACTACTGACATCAGGCATATTGGCCTGTAGTTAGCTATGTCTACAGTATGTACTTTTAGATTTGGGAACTGGGACTACATTTGCTCTTCTCCTTTAATCTGGAAGTAGACCTGGTAATAGTAACTGGTTAAAAAGCTCTTAATATCCTTGGATGTTTCTCATCTGGGCCGATGGACTTGTCCACGTTTTTTTGTTTTAAAAGTCCCATTAAGAGTTTACCATATTTGAAAAGACTGCTCTTACTTTTTGTGTGGCCTCTGTCTTTATACTAACCAGATTTGTCACTGGAACCGAAGCTCTCACCCGCAATTACATACTGTATGGTACTTTGTCCCAATTTGTAATTATTAGGTCTAGTAAGATCCTGGTAAGTAGGGTTCCTCACCAATTGCTTGAGAGATGCCCCTGTAAGGAATCCAGGATGTTCCTGCTTCTGGCAGAACCTGCAACAGTGACAAGCCAGTCCACAGCATTGGTCACAACGGGCTATAAGTCATTGTTATAGACAGGGGGGAAGGGAGTTGGTAACTGGGGTAAGTGCCCCTGGGTGAGTGGTTAGGCCCCGTAGGGGTAGTAAGGTTAGTTAATTCCCTTGTGTGTCATAGCGGTTACTAGGGCAATGCCTTACTAGCCTCTTTGTTATGCATTTATCTGTCTTCCCATCTCTTGTATGCATATCTTTATTTCTATATCACCATTCGTGTTCATAGCACTTCACAGCAGTAATACACGTTACATAATAATATCAAAAACAAATAATACAAATAACACATAATGCGAATAAGCGCGTCATAAAAGTAACTTCATATACTTAACTCTCTATGGAACACAAGAAAAATGGGGGAGCACAATATGAGGAAGGGTAAGTAGGTGGTGTGTCTTCTTTGACTGGTGATCAGTGTGGTGAAAACACCTCTATTGAAACATCAGTGAATGTAATAGACTCCTTGAATGGGAGGTGAGCATACAATGGTTTGTGTATAAAGGTGGAAAGATATGAGTAAATAATTTACACGGCCTTGTGTAAGTTCTATCCCATCAAGGTTTCTTTAGCTTCCGAATCTTCTTTTAGGGTGTTGATCTTCCCTCCGTCTGTTCTTCTTTGCTTGCTGTTTCTTCAATAATCTTCTTTGGAGAAGTTCCTCTGTGATTTTCCACTCATGAAAATGAAAAGGTGATTAGATCAGGGTATATAAGTAACAACTGCGGTATAGGAGGGGGTGGTGATGCAATATATTATTGCAATCTACTGGTATAGTATGTCACTCACACGGGCTAATGTGAGTGTTCTCATATCACGGTATCTTGTTATCTCCTGTATCAAATGTAGGAGCAGGACTTCAGATATTTTATCTATAAGTATCTTGCAATACGATTGCAGATAAAAATAGAAAGGTTCGACCTTATGGTCACCCAATGGTGGTGGTGAGAGGGAATGTGGAATAATATAAATATAACAGAATACTCACACGGGCCAGTGTGAGTACACACTGGTAGAAGTTTCTTTCTGCTTCTATTTTCTTTTTCTTTATCCGCTTCGCTGCTGATGAAAAATACACTATGGGACACTAAGGTCTAATCCATTGAGCCTGAGGAAGCCCTGTATAGGGCGAAACGCGTAGCTCTCCACCTGGGACAGTTTTTTATTTCACAGCAAGAGGCAAGAGGTGAAGTTGCAGCTTTCCATCCGGACGCGGAGAAAGAGACCCCCTGCCACCTACCACCGAGCTTCTCCCTGTGTTTTAGCATTCCCCCAGAAGCAAGCAGTTGCTTTTGTATTATCCCCATTTTTATCTGTGCCACCACATTTAGTTTGTTAACCACTATTTGTTTTAATAAAGTTTACCCCCCTTAGACCTTAGTGTCCCATAGTTTATTTTTCATCAGCAGCGAAGCGGATAAAGAAAAAGAAAATAGAAGCAGAAAGAAACTTCTACCAGTGTGTACTCACACTGGCCCGTGTGAGTATTCTGTTATACTGCACCGACACACTTTATTCGAGCAAATACCCGGTATGTACCTGGCAGATACCTGGAATGCGCCGCTCCTCACCTCTGACAAGCCCCGTTGCATTTGCCTTCCCAGCCTGGGTTCATGCCTGGCTGATGGGCGGCTGATCTGTTAAATGATAATGATTAGGATTTAATAGGCTGCAATGCTTCGCGTGTCTACCAGATGGCATAAATTCATGAATTGTAATGCAGTATATATATATATGTACTGTGCAGTATTGCAGCCAGCGGGAATAAAATGCTTCAATCCCTGCCTGAAAAATAACTCAATGCACTCGGGCAGAAAACAGTCACAAACCTCAATACACCCGGGTATACCCGAATTCGTGGAACTAGCCGAGCTCGAATAAAGTGTGTCGCCAGTGTATTTATATTATTCCACATTCCCTCTCACCACCACCATTGGGTGACCATAAGGTCGAACCTTTCTATTTTTATCTGCAATCGTATTTCAAGATACTTATAGATAAAATATCTGAAGTCCTGCTCCTACATTTGATACAGGAGATAACAAGATACCGTGATATGAGAACACTCACATTAGCCCGTGTGAGTGACATACTATACCATTAGATTGCAATAATATATTGCCTCAACACCCCCTCCTATACCGCAGTTGTTACTTACATACCCTGATCTAATCACCTTTTCATTTTCATGAGTGGAAAATCACCGAGAAACTTCTCGAAAGAAGATTATTGAAGAAACAGCAAGCAAAGAAGAACAGACGGAGGGAAGATCAACACCCTAAAAGAAGATTCGGAAGCTAAAGAAACCTTGATGGGGATAGAACTTACACAAGGCCGTGTAAGTTATTTACTCATATCTTTCCTCCTTTATACACAAACCATTGTATGCTCGCCTCCCATTCAAGGAGTCTATTACATACACTGATGTTTCAATAGAGGTGTTTTCACCACACTGATCACCAGTCAAAGAAGACACATCACCTACACATTCCTCACATTGTGCTCCCCCATTTTTCTTGTGTTCCATTGTCATTAAGGGTCCTGGATAGATCCTGTTGGGGTTCCGAGTCACACGAGGACATCTTAAGAACATTATCTTAAGGCTGTATTACATCCCTTTTTTTTCTCCATCCACTTACAATATTCTATGAGCACCATAAAGAGATAGCGCCCGGGTACTTTCTTTGCACTTAACTCTCTATACCTACTGTATAACCAGTGGTCGACAAATCACCCAAAAATCTAGTCACCGAACCAACGTGTGAGAAGGTGAGAGTGTGAGACGGTGAGAGTGTGAGACGGTGAGAGTGTGAGACGGTGAGAGTGTGAGACGGTGAGAGTGTGAGACGGTGAGAGTGTGAGACGGTGAGAGTGTGAGACGGTGAGAGTGTGACACGGTGAGAGTGTGAGACGGTGAGAGTGTGAGACGGTGAGAGTGTGAGACGGTGAGAGTGTGAGACGGTGAGAGTGTGAGACGGTGAGAGTGTGAGACGGTGAGAGTGTGAGACGGTGAGAGTGTGAGACGGTGAGACGGTGACTCACACACTCACCCACACACTCACATACACACACACTCACATACACATATACATATACACACACACATATACACACACACATACACACACACACACAGGCACACACAAACACACACTCACAGACACACACACTCACAGACACACTCTCTCACACACGCTCACAGACACACACACACACTCACTTATTCATTGGAAGGAAGGGGGCCCACCTGTGCAGCAGTTCATCCAGTGCTTGCTCCACATGCAGCCAGCTGGGAAGCTGGGCTGGGGGTCGGGCAGCCGGGCGGGGGGATTGGGCAGCCGGGTGGGAGGTGCGGGAAAATGTGAAGCTGGGCAGGAGGTTGGGAAGCCGGACAGGTAGCCGGGCGGGAGGTACAGGAGGATGTGAAGCCAGGCGGGTGGTCGGGCAGCCGGGCGGGATGTCGGGCAGCCGGGCGGGATGTCGGGTAGCCGGGCGGGAAGATGTGAAGCCGGGTGGGAGGTGCGGGCGAGCACCAGGCTCCAATCGGTGCATCAGCAGAGGCTGCCTCCTCAGCTCCTTGACGCTGCGTGACGTCACGAGCGTCATGTTGGCATGGCAACACGGTGTCCAACGCCGCGCGGCCATTGCAGTTGGAGAAGGAGGGAAATATGCCCGTAGAAGTGCGGGCTCATATAGCGCGACCGGGAAAATTGCGTGTGCTGCTTGGGCGGCCATGAGGAGGTCGCCACGGGTTCAAATCCAGTCGCTCGGGGCGTGCAGGCGACCGGATTTGTCGAATACTGCCTATAACTATATATCCATGATTACCGATCTGTAACTTTATCTACATTTATACCTATATGTATATTCACCTGTGTACTTTTCTCTCTAACAAGATCTAATTCATTCAACTCTGTGCAATATGAGGTATCCAGCAAAATAGCGCCCCGATGCTACATCCGGCATGACAAATGATTTACTATCTATTTTTTCTCTGTTTGTTCTTCTCATAAGTATGGGTCATTTAGTTAAATACTTTGACTAAAACATTTCAAGCCTGTAACCGCATGTCAAGGTGTGAGCCCTCAGCAGGTCCTACACTACCAATTATATACTGTCTTATATGGATGTAGCATTGGGGTGCTCTTGTCTTGTGCTGTATACATTCGGTCATTATCACAGTAGCGCTCCAATTGACACAAAGATATAAAAAATGTAGTGGGTTTAGGTTTTGAGTTTGCCAACAGTGTGTATGTTAATATGGGGTATACCCATAACCCCCAACGATTGCATCACTAGTGATGAAGCGGTATTTACTGCATAGCTAAAGCAATATAATATTGCATCTGGTACATTAGTAACGTATTATTGGTGATTATGGGGATATTTGTGTGTTAAAAATGTTCACTTTTGCTGGGTGTGATAGTAAAGCGTTTAGTGAGTCCCGGCCTATGTATGGTACTTACATCCTTTGTAGTTTTATATATTTACATCATGTTGGTACAGGAAGTAGACAACATATTTACAGAGTCAGGATACTTTATTCATAGGATAAGTCATGTTGAGTTTCAAAGTTACATCACCATATTTTCGGTGATAAAATACAAAATAGTGGATACAGAAAATGTTATTTAAAGCTGAGTCCAAGCAATAACCTATGTGTGTTAAAAAAAAACAGTTCTGTACTATCAGCACTATACTACTTTTTAGCATTTAAAAAAATAAACTCTAAATGACATTTTTGATGTATTATAATGTAACAAGCATTTTTGTTTCTATAGCAACCATTTACAAAGTCTCATCCCCTTCCTCTACTCAAACAGGCTCCGACACACCTGTTTTTGAGCCCTGCCCCCTCTAGCAGTGCACCAATTGTATCTAGTGACTGCCTTGTCACATGCTCTTCCCCACAGAACTTTATATCTTTGGTCCTCTTCTGGTGCACTGACAGCCATTTAGTGAACCTCCGAGCCGAATCTTCAACGATCGATCGGTAACTTGGCTAGTTACTTAACATTTTGTGGATTGTATTAATGCGCATATTAAAGGGGAAAATAAAGAAAGAAAAAATGCAGGACACTATAAATGCACTGGACATTTAGTTGGCATTTCTGCTTTAAATAAAGTTAGCCATAGTACTCATTCCCTTATTGCCCCTCTCAGAGCTGTAGCAGAAATATGTTATACTCTATTCCAAAGAACATTTTTTTTGTTTATTTTCTAGGTGGGCAGGGAATATCTTGGTGCTGGAACTTTATCATGAATATACATTGTTATTAAAACTTTTGGCATCAATGTCTCTGTGCTCGGCTAAGGTCATTACTTGCTTGCTTTGCACATGTTATAGAGACACCATCTTGTAGGATGGACTTTTCTATGTGTGTGTAGATGCTGCCTAATTTCAAATTACAATAATGAGACTGTGTGTTTTTTAGTTCATTTTGTAATTTTACTACTGGTATAAAAGCAGGGGCGGGCGTGTTTTTGAAGATTCGGGCTGGCAGCCGCCTCAATGAAGCTACTCTGGTGAGTTGGGAGGAACCTCCAGTTGCAGATCAAGCCACAGAGTGCGTCACTGTGAGCAGCCAGATCTCGCTTGGTTATTCCTCCAGGCTGGGTCCTCGCTGCTCCTCTGCTTTGGTCTCTGCAGCCCCTACTGTTTTTATACGATTCCTGCAGGTCAGTTTATGAGTGTATGTTTGTCTTTTTGTGCCTGTCTGTGATAGACACCAGGGACAGGGAAATGCTATTCGCACCCTAGGCGACCTTCAGCCCTGCACTCCCTCACCCCCCTCCTCATCCTCTCTTCTCTCACCCTCCCATTCCTCAATCCCCTCCCCTCTTCCTCAATCACCCTCCTTCCCCCTTTCCTCTCACCCCCTCCTTCCACCCTTCCTGTCCCCCTCTTCCTCTCACCAGTCCTTCCCCCCCTTCCCCCTTCCTCTCACCCCACTCCTTCCTCCTCTCACTCCCTCCCGTCTCGCCCCCCCTCCTCCTCTCCCTCTTTCGCCCCCCTCCTCTCCCTCTCTCGTCCCCCTCCTCTCCCTCTCTCGCCCCCCTCCTCCTTTCCCTCTCCCGCCCCCCTCCTCCTTTCCCTCTCTCGCCCCCCTCCTCCTTTCCCTCTGTCGCCCCCTCCTCCTCTCTCTCTCACACTCCTCTTCTTCTCTCACCCCCTCTTCTTGTCTCACGCCTTCCTCCACCTCCTCCACCTCTCATCTACCTGGATTTTATGGAACGGGGCCAAAGGAGGAGGCGGGCGACAGTGGGAGAAGAGGACAGAGGAGGATGACGACATCAGGCAGCGGCGGAAGAAAAGGATCGAGAATGGCAAGAGTGGAGCAGAGGAGGAAGACTGCAGGTGGCGGGAGAAGAGGACCGAGGACCATGTGATTAGAGCACAGGTAGACAGCCGGGGAGGAGCTGCGTTGTAGCTGCGGCCGACATCGAAAGTGAGTAAAGAGTTGCGAGTCGAACTGCTGGGAAACGTTTCTCCCTAGCCATCCTCCTATGCCACCCTGCTCCGCTCACATGGTCCTCAGTTCTTTTCTCCTACCACCTGCCGCTGCCTGTCATCTTCCTCCTCTGCTGCCCTGCTCCACTCCTCCATCCTCTACTCCCACTGCTGCCCGTCGTCATTGTGTTCTGCTGCAGCAGCCCCCCAAAAAGGTGGTCGGCTAGGGCGACACCAAGTAGCCCTAGGAAACCCCCAAGTCGCCTAGTGGTAGCACATGCCCTGATATACACATACACAAAGACTGACTAAGTGCTATGCTGGTCAGTGTATGTCTGCGCAGGTCAGTAACTGTGTGGTATGTGTTGGTCAGTGTGTACGAGAGTTTGTTCTGCTCAATGTGAGTCTGTGCTGATCACTGTCGAGTATGTGTTGGTCTGCTAGTTAGGGACTGTGAGTCTGCTGGCCCGTGTGTGAGTGCTGTGCTGGCCAGTGTCTGCAGGTCAATGTGTTTATGGGGAATGCATTAGGTGTGTGTATGTGGAAAGTGTTTGGCAGGTGTACATTATTATGTTTTTGGTTATTTGCAAAGTGTGTCTGTGTGTGTGTGTGTGTGTGTGTGTGTGTGTGTGTGTGTGTGTGTGTGTGTGTGTGTGTGTGTGTGTGTGTGTGTGTGTGTGTGTGTGTGTGTGTGTGTGTGTGTACCTCCTGTGCCAGTATTTTTACAGCTTAGTTGCCACAGGAATCCATAAGTACATTTTTGTCATACAATGTACACTACATGATGGGAACCTCTATTTTGAAGAATGAAATGGAATACTCTAATCGTTGTGGTTTTTGTAGATTTCCAAGTATTCAGTGCCACAGTGCAATTGGCAGAGCCTACAAACAGTATGTTAACCTTTGTGGATCAATGGCAGATATAGTAGATATATTTAAGAAAAGGTTAGATATCCTTTTAGAAAGGAGGTATACAAGGATCTGACAAATAAGTTAAATATAGGAAGACAATTGATTCATGGAGAAATAGAATTGCCATTACTGGAGTCAGGAAAGAATTGTTTCCCACTCATGAGACATAAATTGGCAAATGTTTCACTGGGGTTTCTGTTTGCCTTCCTGTGGATCAATAGAACTATAAATATAGAATGAACATCTCAGCCAGTTAGTATTTAACAAGGGTTTAACGTGATGGACCTGTCTTTCTGTTTGTTTTTTAAACCTAATGAACTTTGTTACTATGTATTATTATATTTACTCTCAGAACCCGTGTAATTAGAATGACCCCAAGCCTTGGGTGTTTAATATAATATGTGACATAAAATGTAAACATTAGTGTACACCCATAAACAACAATGTTGTTAAAGTAGCATTGCCGTTCAGTCATAATATTGAAATAGAAGAAATTGGGGGCGCGCGTGATGTCAATGCGGGTGCACGCAAGCTAAAGAAGCTCTGTGCACCCTGCCAAATATTTACATAAAAACGCCCGATCACCACCTCGTTTAGCCCCGCAGGACGTCCGGCGGGTCGGGGGGGCTGACAGGGATGTCATCCAGGAAGGTGCCGGGGACAGGGCCCCTGGATCTCCCCCATTTTGGCTGCGGGCAGCAAGCGGCGCCAGAGAGCAGGAAAAGGAAAGATGGCGCCGCTGAGCTGTGCACACGGGAGCGCACACACACAAAAAACAACAAGGGGGAGAGGCAAGGTATGGACTCGGAGGGGGATAGCCCCAACAGAAAGGCTACCCTAAGAAAACAATCAGAGAGGGCCACATCAAGTGAGGGGGCTTACGGGGGAGCTGCTTCTGACAGTGAACTGTCCACGTCTGAGGGAAACACAGTAATCACTAAACGGGACCTCCAGAATATGCTAAAAGAGATGCAAGCAAGTTTTCAGTTAACGCTGGATAGAGCAGTAAAGGAATTTAAAGCGGAAGTTTCTTTATTGGCTAAAAGAACTATAGAGCTGGAAAATAAAATGGACATATCTTTACAAAATCAGGTAAATACTGACAATGAGGTCCTGCATCTCAATGAAGAGATAAGAGCTATGAGGGATGGTATATACGACCTGGAGAACAGGGAGCGAAGGCAGAATTTACGAACCCGCCGTGTCCCTGAGTCGGTCTCCGCAGAAGCCCTGTTCACATCAATTGACCCTCAGTTGCAAGATGGCGATCTTCTGATAGGCGGAGCTCACAGAGCCCTGGGACAGAGATTCGAAGACCCCAAAAGAAGTAGAGATGTAGTCCTAAAACTCCACAAATACGCAACCAAGAAGATTATTCCTTCTACTCGCCATCACATGATTCATATTCTAGAATCAATAATATTTTTGTATCTCCAAATATCCTAGAAGTATTGGTCCAGTCAGATATAGGGCCTATTACTTGGTCGGACCCCGCCCCAGTGGCTATCCTGTTTGATCCACCATTCGCCAAAATTCAGTCATTTCACTGGAGGATGAATGACTCTTTACTAAATTATCCAGAGATTACCGCACAAATTGGAGACTCACTTAAAAATGATTTCCGGTCTAACAATAGGTCTGTAGAATCAACAGAGATTCTGTGGGAGGCACATAAGGCCACGATTAGAGGACAGATTATTTCAATAGCATCATATAGAAAGAGAATAAAAATGGAAAGACAAAAATACTTAACAGAAAAAATGATAAAGTTAGAAACTCACATAAAACAAACCCGTCAAGAAAAGTATATAAAATTCTGAACCCGGCAAGGGAGGAATTTAAGAGATTACAATTGGAGGACATAGACAAGGCCCTTATGTGAATCATTACTACAGAGTGGCACTTTGTTGGTGACATCCAGAGTGGAGGACGACTTTACCAGCCCAGTGTATGCTGTGACGGCCGTGGAGCATATAATGTTGCTGTGAAAAAAACAACTGTCTGTCCATATGACCCAGGGTGGTCTGAATGCTCACCACAAAGGCACTTATGTAAGTGGAATACTTTGTGTTTTTAATATCAAAAGCAGTATTATACTATTTTGCTTTTTCCTTTTTTGTATATGGATATTCCTTCCTTTTCTATGGATCTGGAGTACCTATCTGGAAACTAAAGTTGGTAACTTCTAATAACCACAACGCTTTACTATCACGTTGTACACGTGAGTGAAAATTTTATAGAGCTATCAACATTGATTTCATTGTTGGGGTTGACAATATTGCACTATTTGGTATCTTTACTTTTCTTCCATGTCCTGGTGTGATTTGCGCACCTGTTTCTTCTTCGATTGCTGATTGGATTTGATCTGAATCCTGTGTCGGGAGCCGCACTCTCTAAGGACAGTATATTATTTAATGTTATTTAATGTTATTTAAGTGATGTTATTTGCGCTTGACCTTTTCTTCACCATTCAGATAATACAAGGAAAATTATTAATGTTAATGATCAAATACACAAGTACAAACTGAAAGCTATGCTGCTGAGTCTAGACGTGGAGAAAGCATTTGGTAGGATAAGTTGGGACTTTCTAGATAAGACAGAGGCATTTGGTTTCTCGGTAGTCTTTCTACAGGGAGGCCATGCTCTCTATCAGTCGCCAACAGCTACCCTGAAGATCCCAGGAGGGGAATCTAATAAGAACGGGACAAGGCACGGGTGCCCCCTTTCCCCCCTTATTTTCGCTCTGAAAATCGATCCTCTAGTGGCCACAATCAGAGCCTCCCCAAATATACAAGGGATCAAAATAAGACGAGTGCTATACAATATCGTTGTTTACAGATTATGTTATTCTTACTATATCTAATCCATTGACATCTCTCCCGAACTTGTAGGCCACCCTTCAGGGGTTTGGTGAGTTCTCCGGGTATAAAGTAAATATGGGACAATCAGAAGCTCTAAATTTGACGCTGATGGAAAAAGAGGTCAAGGTGCTTAAATGACATTTTGACTATAAATGGAAGAAGGCCCATTTGAAATATTTAGGACTGTATCTTACCAGAAATTATAATTCATTATATAAATATAATTACCTTGACCTATTTTCCAAAATTAAAAAAGATCTACAAGTCTGGGATTCTCATTGTATATCCTGGATAGGGCGTATAACAGCAGTTAAGATGAATATTCTCCCTAGACTTTTGTACTATTTTTAGACATTACTGGTAGCTGTCCCGCATTCAAATATAAAAGTTCAGAATCTAATTATGCAGTTTATCTTGAAATATAAACAACCAAGATATCTAGGTCAATTATGTTGGATGCCAAGGAATGAGGTGGTATGGCTGTTCCTCATATTCTAAAATATTACATAGCCTCCCATGTGAAATAAATGGTTTACGGTCATTCCCCGAGAGGAGTTTATGCCTGGATGGACCTGGAGAGCTTGCTAAAAAGCCTGATTGGATTGTCTTACATGCTGTGGTCAAGTTCTGGGACGGGGACCAGGAGACAGTCGGAACCGACAGTAATTGGACTTACTTTGAAAATTTGGCAGATGGCAAAAAGAAATATAAGGTTGTGTCGACCCCTTCTAGGCTTGCGCCTTTGTTCGGTAATCCAGGGTTTGCCCTGGGTTTTCAGGGTCAGGGCTTTGAAATTTGGAAACATAGAGGAATTCTGGAGGCAGGGGATTTATTAGAAAAGGACAAACTAATGTCTTTTGAAGAATTGACGAGAAAGTATAGTCTGCCCCAAATTGAGCTATTTACAGTAGGTACATGCACGTCTTATATTGTCAGGGCCTCAAAGATGAGGAATTTGTATTGTTTTGTATGTCTTTATTTATATAGCGCCATTAATGTACATAGCGCTTCACAGTAGTAATACATTCATATAAATAACAAATAATATAAATAACAGATCATGGGAATAAGTGCTTCAGACATAAAAGTAACATTAAGGAAGAGGAGTCCCTGCTCCGAGGAGCTTACAATCTAATTGGTAGGTAGGGAGAATGTACAGAGACAGTAGGAGGGAATTCTAGTAAGTGCGTCTGCAGGGGGCCAAGCTTTATGTATCATGTGTCCATGATTATCCAGTGCTATTCATATGCTTCTTTAAGCAGATGTGTCTTAAGGTGGGTCTTAAAGGTGGATAGCGAGGGTGCTAATCGGGTATTGAGGGGAAGGGCATTCCAGAGGTGCGGGGCAGAAAGTGAGAAAGGTTTAAGGCGGGAGAGCGAAGAAAGAAGAAAGGGGGTAGAAAGAAGACATAATTGAGAAGAACGCAAGAGTTGGGATGGTGCATAGCGAGAAATTAGGGCTGAGATGTAAGGAGGGGCAGAAGAGTGTAAAGCTTTAAAAGTGAGGAGGAGAATTGAGTGTGAGATACGGGATTTGATCGGAAGCCAGGAGAGGGATTTCAGGAGGGGAGATGCGGAGACAGATTTAGGAAAGAGTAGAGTGATTCTGGCAGCAGCGTTTAGGATAGATTGTAAGGGAGACAGGTGAGAGGCAGGAAGGCCGGACAGCAGGAGGTTACAGTAATCAAGACGGGAGACAATGAGGGCCTGAGTCAGAGTTTTAGCAGTCGAGTAACAGAGGAAAAGGCGTATCTTTGTGATATTGTGGAGGAAAAAGTTTTAGAAACGTTTTGAATATGAGAGGAGAATGAGAGAGAGGAATCAAGTGTAACCCCTAGGCAGCGTGCTTGGGCTACTGGGTGAATGATCTCTGTACCAGGGGCTAATTTCAAAAAAAGAAACCCCAAACCATAAATATATGGACCAGTGGGCTCTGGACTTCCAGAATGAAATAACGAGGGAGAACTGGGAAGATATCTGGGATAATGTGGGTAAAACCTCCATATGTACAGTAACAAAAGAGAATACATATAACATTTTGTTACGTTTTTACTACACCCCCAAAAGACTAAAACAGATGTTCCCGGGCACCTTGGACAGATGTTGGAGGAGTTGTGGACAATTGGGATTTTTGGCATTGCCCAGTCATGCAGGTGTATTGGAGGACAGTTGGAGGACAGTTTTGAAACTAAAAAGATGTGACGGATATAAAAATCCATTTAGACCTAACTCTGATTATCCTGGCTAAACCTATGGAAGAGGTAAATCATTATACACAAAATTGATTCTGCATATTCTAACAGCGACTAGATGCGCTGTTGCAGCGGCGTGGAAAACGACACTGCCGCCCTCCAGAAGAGAGGTTATTAGAAGGGTCAACGATGTCCAATACATGGAGAAACTTACCTCATTCCTGAACCATACCACTAGGAAGTATAATAGGGGCTGGGATCCCTGGGATGCTGGATAGGGGTGCGCTGCGCTCCTGGAGAGAGAGAGGATATGGGAGTGCTGAATGTAAAATATGGTGTTTACCAAATGTTGTATGGTATGTTATGTGACTGTTATTGTTTGTAAGAAATTTGAAACAAAATGGTTGTTCCCACCCCCCCCTCTTTTTTTTATTTTTGTATCCTTCCCCCTCCCATTTATGTGAAAAAATAATAAAAACATATAAGTTTCAAAGAAATAGAAGAAATGATCTAATCATGACCCATGCTTTTTTAACTTTTGTGTAACATACTACTATAATTGTAATGATAGAGTATCCATGTTAGATTTAAAAGGGGAAGCTGATTGATTTTATGAGTGAGAAGGAGGTGGAAGTCAAACTGTATTTCAGAATCCTTCTATTATTATTACATCAAAATGTCTGCGTAGCTTATTTCAACAGTGTCTACATCTACAGTTGAGTAATACACCTTGTGAATAAATCATAAAATATACCAGTACTGAATTAGGGGAAGTAGTTCTCCGATACAGTACATTTAAATGTTTGCTGTGACCGTGAGTTCATATTTACTGTCCTATCCGAACAAAGTTCATATCTACTAAAAACCACAAATTGCCCACATACGGATGTAGGCAGGCTACAGAGAAAGTCCCCTCACTCCTCACATACACATGTAGTCAGATTTACTGCCTCTGTGGCCACAGATCAATAGGCTGAAATCTGCGGCATGTCTGCGGCACCCGAAAGCAGTACATTTTGCGGCCCAAGAGTGTTAATCCTCCCGGGCTAGACCATCTGTAATAGCTGTTCCATCAATCCTCTGCTGTTTCATTGCATCTGTATTAGCTACGCAGAGGAGTCCCAGAGAGAGAAGCAGTCACCCTGTGTCTCCCTGATCAGCTCTTACAGTGATGTCTTATTTAACATTTTCTATACAGGGGGTCTCCGGAGGTATAGACCATCGTAGGGGGTGCTGGTAGTCGCTCCGGCTGGAGTTTAAAGCTCCCACACAACGTGGGCCCAGCCAGAGCGGCTACCAGCACCCCATATGAAGGTCTGTATATCAGGAAGCAGGGGGTGCCCGGATTTGAAATGAATGGAGTTCACCTCTGGAGACCCCCTGCTTCAATACAGAATATAAAAATAATAAAACACAGTTAAACATTAAACATACATACACAACCCCTCCCTCTCAATCGTAAGGGGTGCCGGTAACCACTCCGGCCAGGTCCACGTGGCACGGAAGCTTTAAACCCCAGCCGGAGCGTCTACCAGGGCCGCCTACAGAGGTCTATACTTCTGGGAGCAGGGGTTCCCCAGAGTTGAAATAAATGGGGTTCACCTCCGGAGATCCCCTGCTTCATTACATTATGGAAAAATAAAAAATAAAACACAGTAAAACATTAAACCTACATTTAAAATAAATGAGTTCTTCAGTATTAGGTGATAACTTTTTTATTTGGACTAACAATGTATGTCATAGGACAAGTTTTTGAGAGTTCTCCTCTCTTCCTCATGTTGGAAATACTGATTAACACAGGAATCTATGGCTAAAACAGTGTTTGGGAGAGCAGGGGGAACAAGAAAAAAAAACCGATGCTGTGGGGGGGAGAGGGTGTGGATAAGGCTTTGGTCCCGCTGCGTCCGGCGGCGCACGCGGGCGCGTGCTCGTTCCTCACCAGCAGGGGTATCCTTCTGAGCCGGCCCAGTTCCCCCTCGCTGCACAGCTCACAACGCGCTGTGACGCCTCAGCCGCCAGGGGATGCAAGAAAATTGCGATCCCGAGCGGTGACGCGTCACGTGGTGCGCTGATGAGCCTATCAGCGGCGGGAGCGGGAGCTGTCAGAGAGCTTCCTCCACACGGTAGGGGGTGTGTGTGTGTATATCAGCACGGAGAGGATGAATACTACCGTATTAGTGATGCGCTGGTAACCAGATGCTGCCGATGCCGCCGAGCTGTAGCACAGCTGATTCACACCGCCTCCTGCAGCCCGGGAGACCGACCCCCGCTGCAGCCATCTGCGGGGGGGGGGGGGGGATTTACGGGAGCAGCAGAGGGCATATAGAGGGCGAGAGAAGCGGGTCCCTCCGCTCAAACCACGACCCCCGGCCACCGCTCCCGCTCCCTACAGACCGCAGGTAGCGGTCAATTGCCTGTCAGCGCGCCGCCTGTCTGCAGTGCGGGCGCGCTGACTGAGGGAGCGGGGCCTTAGCCTAAGAAGGGAGACAGGCAGGATGATTATAAACAATTGTGATAGTGTTTGAGAAACCCCATATCTGCATCAAGTCCTTTTGTTTTTGTGTCAAAGAGTATTATCATTCTGAGTTCAAATGTTTTCCGTTCGTGGTGATTTAAACATTCCATTGAGGATTTTGATTTTTAAATCATTTATGGAATGATCTGGTTGTGAGAAATGACATCCCACAGGTGAGCAGTATCTTCCTTCTTCGTGGGTGTCTGTGCATATTCATTCTGCCTTGAAGTTTTTGTCTGGTTTCCCCAATGTAGCATCCTTGGTCACATTTGTTGCACTGAATCATATACACCACATTCCTAGATGTGTATGATCCTTTAACATTGAGTGTTCCATGGTTGTGACTGCCTGTGGGATCTTGGCATATATGTTTGCAGAGTTTGCAACGTGTGTTGTTGCACGGTTTTGTTCCATCATCAGTGCCTTTAAGTTTATGAAGTTTTCTGCTGACTAATTTCTGTTTGAGGTTTGGTGGTTGCCGGAACGCAAGAATGGGAGGTTTGGGAAAGATTTCTTTTAATGTCGCATCCTCTGTCAGCATGGGTTGCAGATCTTTGATTATTTTTCGTATACCCTCTAGGGTAGGGTGGTATGTGGCCACTAGTGGTATGTGTGTGGTAGGTTCTTTCTGTCTGTATTGTAGCAGGTGTTCTCGTGGGGCTTTTAGTGCAGATGTAATAGTTTTGGCAATAGTCTTTGTTTTGTATCTCTTGTCTGAACGATTCGGTCAGGGTTGTGAGATGCTTGTTTCTGTATTATACTTGTTTTGTATGAGCGGCCAGGCTATAAGATATCACTGCATATGCACTGGTGGTATATATATGTATATATATGTATATATATATATATATATATATATATACAGTGCTTGACAAATCACCCAAAAATCTACTCGCCGAACCAAAAAATCTACTCGCCACCTAGTCCCGCCCCTAGTCCCGCCCCCAACCCCGCTTTAAAATAAAATATATAAATAAAATATTTAATAAATTCCTAGTAAGAACAACATTCGTTTTTGACATAAATGTATTTATTGTATTACATTATACTACAATTAGTCCTTGTTACGTGTGTGTGTGTGTGTGTGTGTGTGTGTGTGTGTCGGATGTACAAATAAAAGCCAGATGTGAATGACTAGTTTCCCGAACCCCTTAACCAGTGTCTGG